>NC_142711.1:64941638-65241638 GCF_055471065.1 Atractosteus spatula
TCCAGCCCCACATCGGGCCCCAGGCAGCAGGCTGATGCTGGTCAGTGCAATGTTTGTAAGCAAAGGTCTAGACACTACTAATCAGCAAGACATGCTGTAGAAGAAAAAAAAGACAAGAAGCCTTTAAACCACTTTCACACAAAAAGTGCAATGGAGCAAGAGTTCAGTTTAAGATGGAAAACCAAGTATCCAGGGCTAAAAATAGCAAACAGCTATAGTAAAAATGCACAAATGTATTAAAATAAGAAATAATTTTTTCAACCATGCCAGTAACACTGTATCTGATTTTGTTTCCAAAATTTCTACTGTAACTGTTACCATGTTTTTGACTGCACTGATGAATGTGAAATAAACAAGCATGTGAATTAACCCAAAAGGAGCAGCCTGTCTTCTCTTTCTGACCAGAGCTTTGGCTCATGTGCTCTTCTCCTCGGCTACTTTATATCAATACATGTTGACGAAGCTCTAATGGAGATAGATTTTAGATTAAGAACTGTCAGGTGCAACAACTAAAACGTCAATATTTACATTCTCTTGCATTAAGAAAAATAAACAAGAGGGGGAGCTGACATAAATATGACTCACTGTGTGGCATGTATTTGGATCAGACTCTTACTGAATCAAACCAGCGTTTTTTTAACTGGGTTTGACAACTCCAAATGTTGAATCAGGCTAGGAGCAGCAGCAGGTTGAGCAACTTGCTTTTGCAACATGTTGCTGGGATCAAAAGGCTTTCAGCTGAGTCTGGTTCACATGATAAAGACAAGGGCAAGCACCTGACTTTGCTCTGTAAATATATGTACAGCATCCATAGTTAAATATCCTCAAAGACACAAAGTTGGCTTCCTGAGGAGACAGGAAAGGCTATTGTACACACTCCATTTACCTTGACAGGACTCTGCCATGTTAGTCTGGAGAACAGACAAGGTGGTTTTTGCAATTCATGATGTTGCTCCTGCCTGGAAAAAGACTCAGTGCTGGACATAAAGGACCTGTCTAATGAACAAAACGCACACAAACAGTATTCAACAAGTCAGAGGGTTTGAGGAACACTTTTACAGCCAGGGATTAAGAACTGGTTCATGGTAGATGTGGAAAAGCTTTTATCCGGATTTGGTTTCCTTTATCCAATTTATTACAGTAAATAACTAATCCCACGTTTTGGGATGTGGGTAGAAGATGGAAAACATAAGATCAAACTGACTGGATCAAAGCAACCTTTTGACATTAAGTTACCCAAACCTGTCAATAGATCTTATAGAAACTGCCACAATGAAGATGGATTTCATGAATACACGTACTTTCATTTTTACTTTGTGGTTTTATGCATTAATGGGTTTAATATATTTACTGTTTAATGTGTAATGCTGTCCGTGTTATAGGTCACAGAAGTCAATATCTTGACAGCCATTCTGACATGTGTGACCTATAACATAAATCTTTAACATTTATTCTGTCCAAATTGCATTTTTTGTGTGCAAATGCATTTTGTTAAAAAAAGAAGGCATCATTTAGATCATGTTTGTTTGTTTGTTTATACACTCTTTCTCTTCGTGGGCACATAAATGTTACATCTTACAATAAAGACCAGAAAAATTTCTCAGACTACAAAATCTGATGCACCTTTTCATCACAGTGTCATTGCAAAGTATTTGTTCTATATGGTGAAAACTAACATCATGAGTTCTGCATCCACAATGATCGGACAAGAGTTGTTTACAAGTGTCTGACAATTGAGCATGAGAAATTGTTGAAAACTGCAGGACTCCTGGCCTTGCTGTTTGGCACAGCAGCTTAGTTACACACACAGAACGACAGTTTAAAACGTTCTGCTTGGGTCCATGAAATATATATAAACCATTACATTATAAAGTTATTATTCCCTTCTCTTGGGGAGTCAAAAGATTCCAATAAATTTTTATTTTTGGCAAAACCAAACAAACCTGATGATGGTAGTTCAGGTGGGTAGCTGCGTCAGCATGCGTAGGCTGCAAAGGAACAAGTAATAGGTTTATTCCATGCTGAAAAATAGAAGAAAGAGAACACAACGTTTCGGCCGTGGAGCCTTCTTCAGGTCCACGGCCGAAACGTTGTGTTCTCTTTCTTCTTTTTTTCAGCATGGAATAAACCTATTACTTGTTCCTTTGAAACCTGATGATGGCCTGGGTTAACTCAAAAACTTTGAAGCACCTGTTGCAAATCACAAATCTGGATCTAAAATGGTTAATATAGGTGTATTTCAGAAATTGCACTTCATTGGACAAACTCATAAACAAAATCAACAAAGCAAATCTTCGCCTCCTAATGAACTTAAATTAAATGATTGATTTTCACCCTTTGGCATAGTCACGAATAAAACAAGGACCTCTTTGTTTATACAAAGAAACGCCACATCATGTGCCCTTCCAAAGCAATTAAAAAAATATTGTACATAAATACAGGGCGGTAAATATTTTAGTGAGATTGATCACTCCAACTCTTTGTTAACCCCAGAGGTCACAGGAAAGAAAACAAATTCCTCACAGCAATCAACCGTAAATGAAATGAATAATGTGAATTTCAAGAAAGAGGCTCACTGCAGTGTGTCTGCATGGCACGACAAAAGCACGGACCCCAGAATGGCACACTGGAGACACGCAGGAACAGAAGGGCAAACGTTAATATTACGACAAACTGACCAAAAATATATGATGGGTCAAGCTCGCTCTCTGTTATCAATAATTTTAGTTAAGAACTGATGAAAAGATAAAATGAAGCTATTCACTTAATTTGCGTCCTTTAAAACTCCACCGCTACTCTCACTATGGCTTGAGCTGAGTTAATGGTGTTAACAGATCGTGATCCTAAAGCACAGAACAGGACTTAGCTTTGTTTATGTTAAGTCCCTTAGGATGCCCCTAGAAATGAATAGGTTTGTCTCAATGATTTCTGTCCCCTGATGAGAACTCTGAAATAAGCACATTTTGCAGCAGCATTAATATTATTATGCCTGCAGAAGGAACAGCACAAAATTACCTTTTTCAACATTTACAATACTGACCTGGCTTTTTCTAGTTCTTTAACCATAATGATCTGGAAACGGAGGGGAAACAACTACATAAAAGCTAATCCAATAAGTTCTCTTATTTTGTGTATTTGTCTTAATATGGGACAATATCTTGCACATATAGGAAATATATCATTTTCCCATATATAGTAATTGTTAAAAACTGAATAAAAAGTAAATTAAAAGCAGTAAAAAAAAACTGTATGCAGGGACCAGATTTTTAAGAGGAGATAAAACAACGTACAAAATGTCTTTGTCAGATTTTAATGAATATCCTACACTCTTAAAAACTCTTAAAAACAAATTCCTTCAGGAATGAACATAATGATTTAATGGCTGATCTGGTTCTTTTTTAAGAGAAGAAACATTAAATAATATATAGATAGATTTTCTAGCATTTGTCTTTTTTTGGAGAAGTTAACAAGGTAAATTACGCTACTCAATTACAGTTCGAGACATTTCAAAAGCTTAAACCTCTGATTTTGTCTATAATATTTTTTACAAGATTTCATATTCAACAAGTTGCTTCAGGCTTCTCAAGGTTTCTTTAAAAGTACATAAAGATAAATACTTACCTACGCACAAATAGCTAATGATGATAAAATGTTTTGCTTTCAACAGTACATCTTTCAAATTACAGCTCTATTTTTGGAGCTACTCTATATAGTGCAAACAATGATAATATAAAGTGGCGCTTGTTTTAAATCTTTATCTCCAAATTCCAAACTACTGCAGTTTCGTGATTCTCCTTGATTCCTTCCACATACACCATGATACCAGCATTTCTATACTAAAGTAAAGATCACTGAACATCTTTTCAGGTTCCTGGGAGGATGCAATCCATTGAAAACGTTTCCATGAAACTGCGTGATCAACAGCTGCAGACTCAACAGAATTATATCTCGGCATGAATCCATTCCAGACATGATTAGAGTCTGGGTATACTGATTCATTTGGCTGAACAATGCATATTTGTGTTAAAAGACGGGGATACTAACTTAAATTCCTTTGGCCACACTGACAACTGGTTACTGTCACAAATTAGAAATAAACTAAAGAGCGATTAAACAATAACAGAAGAGTAAGAGTGTACAGTACACCTTGCAAACCACAGAAGTTTCAGAGACAGACAAGCAAACAATTGCTTAAGAGTTTATGTAACATCTGAATGGGAAGCACCAGTGCCACGACACTGTGTCTATTCCATCTCCTGATGAAAATTCAGGAAGTTGGAATACAACTTATTGTGCACTCTGACCACCCTAACTGCTAACCACAGACAGCACATGGTGTTTCTCCTTGATGTGAAAGAGACAACAGGAAAGAGAGCCATAATTTAAACACACCTGGATCAACGACAGGTCCTCCAGCCGCAGCCTGAAGAGGTGATTCCTGAAAAAAGGACATAAAAGTTATTTTCTTTGTAAATAAGTGCCAAACCACAACACTCCAGTGTATAGCCTGAAGTCCAAACGTTCTCCCTCAGTGTTAAATTCCTGGTAACCCGTGTAGTGGTTGTGGACACCTGAGGATAATTGTATTTGCCTTTCTGTTTATGACCTGTCAAATCTCCTGTTGTACAAAATCAGGAAAAGTCTGTGGAAGCATCTTGGTACTCTTCCCTATTCCTAGTAACAAAGCAGTACTAAACAAAATTTCCCTGATACCTATGATCATTACACTTATCATAAGATAATAATTTAATTTTCTTCCCTAGGCTCACAAATAAGCCCCAGCAGAAATAGGCATAAAAATGTGATATTGAAAATACTTTGCAATATATTTGTGTAGAGGATGTCCTCAGCAAGCCTATGATGTGTAAAGCAACAGGAAAAACGATGACTTGTTTTCTCACTTAATTATAATGTTAATAGATTTTGCTTATATTCATCATCATTCTTGATAAATCAGTGGTACGTAGACATGTTTAGATTTATTTTCAATAGTCTCATTATTCTCAGATATTTTCAATAGTCTCATTACTATAATTTCAATTAAAACAATAATATTGAAACAGGGGCTGCCACCACTGCCACCACTATGTGAACTCAAGCCAGGAGATGACAAAAGTATCAGACCATCTTTGTCACATCCAGCATCTTCTACAGTATTTCCTTATCCCGACTCGCTCAATAGTTTGTATTCATGTGTTTCAGACTACAGGCTATAATGCATTAGCTCTCTCCCCACAGCATTTGTTTTGCTGTGTTTCTAGCAGATAATCAACCAATTTCTTGGCTCTCGGCTGTCTCCTGTGAACTTAGTTGCTCAGCGTTACAATCAGCAGCTGGAACTGCCCAGATATTCAAGCAGATACAGTACTTGGCAATCCAAAAACTGGGCTGCCTGGACACCCTGCTCCCAACCCGAACAAGTCTCCAGCAACGCAGCTCAATGCGAAAGGCCAGGTGTCAACGGCTCCCACAATCAGCTGGGCCCCTGAAAGGATGACTGAGCGCTCACTGGACTTCAGTCACACTGAGTTTTCAGTTTGCCATGGCCAAAAATACACGACACAGCTGAGCCAACAATCTGGCATCTGCTACAAAGTAATAAAAGAGGGCAGAAAATTATCAGAAAGACGTGACCACTCTTGCTTTTTTTCAGTCCATAAGAGAACACTTACAAGGCCAGTTTAGTTGATTAAATGTTTGAGTAAAAGGGTTCATATTGTTAAACCAAAAAGCCTGTCATTTATGATCTTTCTAATGTTCTCATGCTAAATTAGTGCTAGAATTAACAAAAATAACATAATTTCTAAATATATCTGCTAATTTATTTTAATCTGTGTCAGACTTAACTTTTGTGTTATTACAGCTGTAAATCTCAGAGTTCAATATTCAGTCTACATTCTTTTGCATTCAATAAACAGGCACTTCCCAATATCCCTGTTCATGTCAATTCTAATCACCAAGCAAACCAAAATCTTTTTATATGGAAAAAAATTATAACCGATATAGACTACTTCTCTATGTTTCTAGTAACATCTCCAGATACCACAGATCAAGCTTAAATTAAAGCAAGCTCTGCATTTTTGGAAGTAGTATTCTGGCCACCAATGAAGAACCTGATCTGTCCTCACAAACTTAAAAACTCAAGCCCTGTAATTGGGGATTCAAGTAATTTAAATACTAGTTCACACTACATTTCAATACACAATGATCCATTACCTTGCTCCAACAATGAGCTCATTCTGGCCAGGGTCAAAGGTTAACTGTGAGTAATCCATTGTATCTTCTGCCCTGAACGTGTGAATCCAGGGCTGTATGTCTGGAATAAAAACAAGGAAAGGAGACATGTCAATGGCCAAGCGGGAAGATATGTGAAAATGCTAGTCAAGCAGAACAGGTCTGAAACTATAGTGATCACAGGAAGTGATTAAACTGTATCTGACAGCATGCACAAGGATCAGGGCTTAGCTGTCAGCATCGTGTCCTTGTGGTCCACACTAGAGAGGCTGCCTGCCTCGCAATTTGTCAAAGCTGAGCTGCACTGACAGCTACCCTCACACTGTCACCTTGGTGCCACACTCATTAACCTCTGGGGATCCCATCAAAGACTTCTGGGATCAGTGAAAGGAGATGTCCAACTGTCTTCCACCTCATCTGTTAATTGATCAGCACCAAACTTGTTTTCACAATCACATCTGCTCTCCCACTGGGTAAATCACAAGATCCAGCAGTTCAGTCAGAGCTCTGCTTCAAACATGAGCAACATCTAATTATTTACAGAAAGGAAAGATATGGCAACAGTTCTGTACACGTGCATACTGTATTTCAAACAGCACTGTACAAGTAAAAAACAGATCAGTAAGTAGGCGTTTAAGAGTTTCTAGAAAGCACACCATATTATGATTCCTGTGCATATGTTAATATTTTTGTCTGAGAAGAGCAAAATGATGCATGAAGTTTCTTCAAGTTCAAAAGGAACTAAGTCCTTAACCTTTCAAGACAGCCAAGCAGATGGCAGGAAGCCATCTTCAGACTGTGCTTACACACCTGGATCACATGCCTGGCCCTTGGTTTGAGGCTCCACTATTGGTGACAGCACAGCCTCTCAGGTGCAAGCCTCTCTCCTTCGCTGTTCACTATACACACTATATGCACTACAGTATGTCACCCTGATGTCTTCTTTAAATTGTATTTAAATAGTCTTGTTGTAAACCCCAAGATCTCTTTGGAGATCAAGAAAGCTTTCTTATTACTTCACTGTAATGTTTTGGAAATCACCCCTGATTTTAAAGTCTTAATGCCCATTAAATGAGCACACTCTCACCGTAACGCATTATTCCTCGTTTCTTAGAGGTCAAGATGCCTGGAGTCTCATTAATTCAGTTCAACAAAATAATGTACATAGCTAATAAGGTTTCAGAAATCACACAGAAACTTGTGCTTACAGAGCCACATGAAACTTTACTACAAGGCATCACAATCATGACTGTTTCTATCCCCTGTCCTTCTGAGTAACTTACTTTGGGTTTGTTTCCCAATGCAAGCAATAGGGTCGTTTTTCATTCCATGTAAAATGTTCAGAGCATACAAATGTAGGAGCAATCCCCCAAAGGACATACAGCTTCGGTTACAAATCCTCCCCTCCATAAATCTTCAACATCCCACTGGGAAGTTCTTCACTTTAGATGAGACTGCAAGTTTTAAGCAGAGAAAAAGCCATCCTAGGGCTTTGCTTTATCTACAAAATGGTTCATAAGAGCAAAGCTGATTTTCATAAAGCAGTCGTATTTTTCCACTTTTTAACATCTTATGATTTAATTGCAGTCTGACTCAGGAGGCCATCGTTTTGTTCTCACTGTATTTCTTTACTGTTGACTGTGTGACCAAACATTAAGAGAAAGGATAGAATTTAGAATTAAAGCCCTTGCCTTAAATATTATCTGAAGCAAAGACAATCTATATAGTAGAGTGACCTGCTACTTTTAGGTATTTATTTGTTGAACAAGCAGTTCCTGTGTAATGGAAGCTTCATCCATTTACTAGAAAACTGATACAAAGTAATGGAAACAGGACTATCGCACATGTCAGCAAGAACACTAAAATTTTTAATCAGGTTGGTTGCCAATTTAGCATACAATCATATGCTAAAAGTACTCAATAATGACATATTTGTAAGGTTTTATTACAATACTATACTATGGAAACAATACTACTTATACTATGGGAACAATGCTATACCGTATGCACTACCCTGTGTTAATTGTTACTTGTCAGGCTGTTTGGCTCAGCTGCTATAACACTTGTAACAGTATGGAAGAGGTGCGTGTGTCTTTGTATCTGTCATCCGCTCCTCCACATGGCAAGATCCCAGCAGCAGCTCATCTGGCAATTTCTCAGCTGTAGTGTTTGCCCTGCAGGGGTGACAGGAGCCTCCTGCCAGCAGAGACATGAATGCTCACCCGTCTCAACCCGTTAAACTTCTACATGGGAGCCCTGACCAGTTGACATCACAGACCGGGGGTTTCCAGCACGGTCTCACAAGCAATCAACTTTCTCATTTCAGCATACATGAGAGATAAATAGCTAGCACTAACAACGATGAAAAAAAATAATTTTCTTCCACATTTCATCTCAACAAGGGAAGCAGCACATATCTGAAAACATAGAGAATTCCACAGGTTAACAAAGACATTATTATTACTTTATGTGTTAGATATATATATGTGTTATATTAAAGCTCACAAGTTATAATGTTAACAGATTAGTGCTACACTGCACACTGTCTTTGGCAGTTAGGACAAATGCTTTCTTAGGTTTATAAATCATTAAACATTCCCTTCAGCGCTACACAATGTTCTTAAAAGTGCCAAAGGATATGAGAATAAAAAGGTAGACATATATAGAGATAATAGTCTCTAATATTTTGTTTCTCAGGGACTACATCACCTTTGAGTCCTTCCAGGGTTCCTCTGCTCAGCTACGGTGTGAAGGGACAAGAATAAACACTGACAGGGCAGTCAGGTTTGAAGTACTGGAGTTGTCAGGAGGTTCAGTTTGCGCTCTGACCAGCAGACCAGTGCCAGACACACATCTGCATGAACAAGCCTTTGACCTCGACAGGGCCAGCACTACTGGCAATGGGAACAAGTGTTGTCCACCCAGCAAACCAAGTTCAAAAGTTAAACGCTATGCTTGTTGTCCTTGGGGTTTTCTGAGTGCTGCTTTTAGCAGTAAAGTATGTATTCAGTTTGAAGACATCTAACCCAAATTACAGTAAAAGAATGGCCTGAGGCTGCTGGTAAGTCTGGTTGGAAAAGCCACTGAAGACCCACAAATAAAGAGTGTTATGGGAGATTTAAATACAACGTGTAGTTTCAAGTATGAAAGACTTTACAGACCTTAAATTAGGTGATCTAATTGTCTCTCTCAGTCACCGGAGAGAGAGAGAGAGAAAAACTTTAAAAGCTGCTTTACATTTATTGGTACATTTACTTAAAATATAAATTAGTGGGTGTCTGGATGGCACTTCTGTATTTGAAAATGAAAAATTGTCAGTCTAGTCATAATTACTTTTTTCTGCAATGAGCAGAGAGCCATCGTTGGGGGATTTTACTGAGGGTTGTGATTCACTGACTCCAACTAACCAATCATTGGTGATTTGTGCTGAAGGCCATTCAACGGAAATGTGATTAAAATGATTAATATGCTTCTTGAAAACAGCCAATAAAAAAACTGAACAGGCACTTGAACGGTGTGTTTCTAAGTGCAGTTCAGAGCCCAGTGTCGCAGTACTGATGTGACGGCCGTTGCCCTGTCTAACTAAAGGAGTACGAGGACTGGCTTCTGAATCCTCTCTCTCTCACTGGCACTTGACGGTCTTCAAGTTTCCAGGCCGTCACCAACCACTCACGTTTCAAACACACCAAAGTAATTGTCAAGTCTTCCCATCTTTTTTTTTCTGAGTTTCGTGTCTCAGGAAACCAAAATACTTTTCCAGCCTTTCTCACAAGTGACTCTCATGTATAAAACATGGGAGGAAGCCAAAGAATGGTGTCATTCCTTCACTAGCCAGAACAGAAGGTGCCCTTGTCATTCATGTACATAAGGCAAGATCAGTTGGTAGGACTGCAAACACACTTCTCCACATATTTTGCATTAATATAAACGTCTCTGGGACTGAAAACCCTGCTTGAGGGACTCTCTAAAAGAGGCTTAATTTTCACTTCAAAAGAAATAAATTAAGAAATCTGTTCCTTAAAAGGATAATTTGTGAATTGTTAAACAATATTTAGCATATCATCCAGGAAAGGAATACATTTATAATTCTAAAGGTTTTCTTTCTGTTTTTAGACAGATCATTAACTGTGTGCTTGAGTGATTATTTTGCTATTTAAAATTGCATGTACATATCATCAATCTGTCATATCCAATCCCAGTCACAAATTATTACAAACATGAAGAGAATCCACTGATGTTATGAATGTCTAAACCTCTTTACTTATCTGGGTTTGCATTAAACAGATCTGGTATAAACTTCCATTTAAATGTGAAAATGAGGTGATTGATAGTGTTATGAATCTTCACAAACATCCCACATATTCACCTACCTTTCATTAAGCAAAACAAAATATTTTGAAATTAAAACATAAATAAGCATAAATCACTGTATGCTGTTATTGTGTAACAGACAACTAATGATATTTAGAAAGACTGCACATCTGGTTGTTAATAGTACTTGAGAAGGTTTATTAATCATTTTACATTATTTGTGAAGCAGGACACTAATTCCATTCAGTCTAGACTTTAATAATCCCACATTTCACTTACTGTCTCTTCTAATACTAGGTGTTTTCTCATTAGGGTGAAACGTCTCCTTAGTCTGCCCCTGGCCAGGATGAGTACAGAATTCTTTCTCAACCCCACAGCAAAATACAATGTTTCAATATTCGTTGTTTGAAAACATGCCAGAGAAGACATATCTGAACAGCAGAAAGTTGCACACATTAAGTGAAAAGATTAAACAATCACTTTGAGAAAAGCTGGCCTTTTGACAACTGCATGCCATGTTCACTTTAATCTCAAGGAAGTTTTTTCAGTGTTACACAAGACTGACCTGTTTAAAATAACATTGAATTTTCATTAGTATGTAATTAACATTAAACTACAAAAAGATTTAAACTACGCAGCTTGTGTGTACAAATCTCGAGAAAGCTCATGTTTTTACTCCATTTTTCAAAATTAAATTCATCCCAGTCACACTCATATTAAGGAGAGGAAAACCTTTAAAGTAACAACTCACTAAATATTATATTACAGGGCAGGAAAATTTCAGAGTCAGAGCTTAATGTCTGATGTACACCACTGGCTGCTTAAAACATAATTTGTGGTGGAAATATTTAGAGAAAACCTTTTGAAAAGAGTTGGGTTCTATGTGGCTGTCTAATCAAAGTATTCCACCTTTGTATAATCATTACAGGGCAGTGGGAACTCTGATCGATGCCTGCTTACATGCACTGACCTCCCAAAACAGACACCCAAGAACCCACACTTGGCTGCACATGGCCTCTCTACAACTCTTCAGTTGTTCAAATCCTAGTTATTATTTTGTTAAGAAAGAAAAAATAATTGCAAACAGAGAACAGCCATCTTTTATGTAGGATATGACTATATGTTTGGGGCCTCACAGGGTAGTAAATGCTGTACACCACATGGGGAGAGAGGGGAGTACCGGTCACTGGGAATTTTTCTCCTGCTGGAGTTTATTGAAACTATATACTACCCCAAACCATGGGAAAAATCCACACCATTTAACTTTACACCCTAATACAATACATTTCATAATATTTCACTCTGAGACAAAACACTTGTAATGTAACAGCTTCTGTGATGTGAGATCATCCGTCCAGATGCATTCACACTATCTCACCATTAACTACATGGAACATGAATGAGCACTGCGACAGCAATACCATGATGACACCCACTAAATAATAAAGTTAAAAAAGAAAAAGTGTCAAATACTTTCCTGAAGTCAAGAGTCCTTTAATTAAGAACTGAATTTATAACAAGAGAAGATTATGAGAAAGTGAATTTCTGATGATGAAAACAACTTGATATTTTTATTTTCTCTCACAGAACAGTTACATCAATTATTAAGCATGCAACTTAATATTCTAAAAACCAGACACGTGTTGGGAAACATCCAGGTCCCAGTTGAACTGCAAGGTCACTTTTGACATTTACAAGATTACAGTTTGGGGCCAAAGATAATATTTTCTCCTACAATATAAGCATGTGGGAGAAAAAGTAAATTATTTTCTCAAAAACTAAATAAAACTTAAGATGTGTATTTTTAAAGAGCTGTGCAAAGTGGGGTGCTCTCCAATATCCAATTATCACCATTACGGACAGCACAGTGTTGGTCCGTCCCTAGTCAATGTTGATGCTGTTCCTGAGTGCTGTAATTATACCTCAAGAGGGTGGGTCTGCAAGCAAACAAATGTAAATATAGTGACAAATGTTTATACACACCTTCCAAATTTTGATCAATTTAAAAACATCAGGCAAAAACATTATTCTGATTCACACAAAATAGCAACACACAGGCTACTGTAATGCCTACAAAGTCACCTTTCCTAATTTAAGAACGAAACTTGGCTCAGATCATGTCCTACACAAGCTGCATGAAATGTATCCCAGGGTTCAAAATGCCTTTTGTATTTCCCTAGACTAAATTAATCTTAATATATTTCGAAGGTTGAACATAACTGCCAACAGTCTCCGGAAGAGCCTTTTCTCTTTTTAAGTAATGTGTCTTGAAGAAAAACCTGACCAAATGTCAACAGAGTAATCAACCCAATATGAATCATGCAAGTTAATTATACAGCTCAACGGATCACAACATTGGCAAACAACCAGTTCCAAATGATCAATGAATGAACCTCACTGCTCTGCTCCAGTCTGAATCTAGTGCCTAGAAGCCTTAATTTATTACCCCCTTAACAAAGCAGAGTGAGGTTTAATCTCTTAATAAAAACAGGCTAGGTGAAGGCATACCTCCAAGGTTTTACCAGCTGGGAGAGCTGGAAGCCAGGCCTGCACTGGCTGTGGTTCTGCTGCAGCTTCCCACACAGACAAGGCTCTGCAGGACAGCGGGCCCAGCGGGCAGGAGGCACTCTCAGACCAAACCCTGGTCAGTCCAAACAAGTCACACCCCTTCTGGGAAGTAAGCATTTTCTAAGTTTAAACCCCACAATAAAGGACCACAGCATGCAACTGGAGCAACTGGTCACCTCAAAAGATCCAAACTGGAAAAATGTGCCAAGGCAGCATGATGTGGTAAAAACAACAGTTTTCATCCCAAGCAGTTTATATTTAGTGTCTGTATCTCCACTGTCCTGTAGCACTGTTTTCTATGCATTTTACACTGATTCAGATGTGTTTTATGTGGTGCATATGGGAGACACACTACTCAATTAAAATGTAGGGTCTACAGTATTTGTTTATGAAACAGTATAGCCTTAGCTTCACAGATGGTACATAGCAGTTTTACTTGTCATTCCTTTAATGGAAATTCACACCCATAATATATACTCTTCAAGCTATATGTGGATATTGACTCAGTTTTACAGTGTTTGAAGTAGATCCTCTGGCCCTTTATACTTACAAATCTGTTACGCATTCAGTGGTCAGTGCATTCAGTGGTCTTCTTTCCCTTAAATTCATAAATATAAATAAACCTATTTATGCACCTTAGAAAGTTGTACTGTTCAGGATGATAGAAAATGCAAACAACGATCTGTCACACACAGAGAAGCACTAGATAGGAGGGAATGTGGAGACTGATTGAAAAAGTCAACTGGTAAAGCTAAACTGAAAGCTAAAGTATTAGGATAATAGTATCATGATTCCTGAAAACACAGCAGATCACAGATGCAATGTACTGTTTTGTACTGTCAGCAAAGGAAAAAGGAGGAAATGTATATCAGGATGGCCATGCCATCTTAGTCTCTCCTGGAGGTGTGGGTTCGAGTCTCACTGTGGTCATCTTCACAGCTCAGCCTGATCCCAGCAATCAGAATCCTTCAAGTCCATCCAGTGGACAAACAAGATTCAGAAGCAACCGCAAAATATTAAGCAGTGGAGACAAGTGGAAGCAACATGGAAGTTAACGTAAAACTGAGAAAAAGAGGCACTTCTTCAGTACACTGACCCCAGACTCCAGACACAACGCAGTGAAGTGCAAGATGACTTGAATTCCTGCAGCAATCAAAAAAGACGGCACTGCTTTTAGAAACAAATGAGTAAAGAATGATTTCTTTAATAAAGGGAGATGCAGGTGATATCATGTCTTTAGATTAGTATGTACAACCTACAAGTAAAACTAATTACGTTTTTTTCTTTCATTACATCCTCCTCATTGGTATTTTGTTCAAGGGTTCAAGGGTGCAATTCTTTATTGCTATAATAATTAGTTGCTTGGAATTTGCTTTGTTGAGCTCATACAATTAAAAGGACATACAATACAAATATACAACATAAGCCAATAATAAACAGAATCCACCCCAAACATCTTCACAACCCATTCTCAACACACACCAGAAATCAAATAAATAACTGAGAGACAGAATACTGTAAATGTAAATCGCACCACTAATATTGCATTTGTCACGGTTTTCAAAGACCTGTCAATATCAATGCTGCATGGAGCAGTGCTTTATTTCTTCTTTCTGGGAATGACGGTCATAAAACCTGTCTGCTTGTGGTTCCAGTGTTCTATATCAGGTTTGTATAGATGGCTTTTTTGAACCTCTGATTTATTGTAGAATTTATGAGTTTTTCTTTTTGCTCTGTGTCTTGTGCACAGTGTTGTTAATTTCTGCACTTGCTTTTCTTTTAATAGCCTATGGGGGAGATCATTGACAATTTGTGCACTGCTTCTGCCTCCTCATGAGCAGACTACCGCTAGAGTAGCCAGTGGGCTAATTCATTACAGCAAATTAATTCCAAATTCTTTTTGGCCAGCTGTTGACTTTGGAGGCAACTAGCATGATGCTTCAGGGACTTGCTCTAAAATTCCTCTAGGCTTCAGTTCAAATAATAAAATCTCCCATCGCCTTAGACAAGAGACAAATATATGCATGTATTCCGATACCCAAATGTGAATACCTAAGCAGACTGGAAACGGCACTTTCATTTCATCACCGTGATGCTATTTCAGGAAAATATAAATAAACTTTGGAAACCAGCCAGGCATTACAATACTGAAGCTGCAGTCAGTTCTTCTCCATGTAATTAATGACCTCATGCAGAAAGGAATATAACAAGCATGGAAGTATTATTATGGCATAATCAGCCATACCTGTGATTAAAGCTTTAAAACCAAGAAGCATCCTTTTCATTGAAGGAAATGTATGATCCTGGATGTCACACACTGCTTTATTTATTCTATCATTGATAAAGTCACAGCAATCTTAAGAAACCTTGGTGACAATATTTCCCCATTTGGGAGTCTGTTGTGCTGGTCTTCACATGAGGGGTAAGTTCAGGGTTATAGGTCAAAGGAGTCAGGAGAGCAGAAGACAGAACAGGAAGAGTCTCTTAATGCAAAGCTGCAATATGTTAGGACAGTGTAATCAACTAGACGAAGTCTTTGTAGTCTTTCAAAGTAACACAAGTTACTGGCACAGTGCACTCACAGGTACCATTCAATCAATTTTAAAAAACTGTTCCAAAGTGGAGATAAAAAAACGTTGCTTACTCAAAAGATAGAAGTAACAGTAAAGAAGAGTTTCTGCTAAGAAAGCAATTTCTTTCAAAGGTAAAACATTCAAAGCTATTTATAAGCTATTTATTCTGTACAAAGTTCCTACAATAGTCTGTCTTGCATTGAGTATATTTTTATGTTAAGAATAATTTGCAATATTACAGTACATTTTTCAACATGCTGTGATCCAGGAACTCATTCTTTGAAGTAATAGAAAAAGTACTTAAATCCAAAATGATGTGCTGTTTTATTAAAATTTAGTTTATACTTTAAAAAATGGATCCATTTAATACCCACAGACAAAAAGACTTGAATAGTGCTTCTACTGTCAGAGGACTATTTCATATTTCAGTTTAAAAGTGCACAGTGAACTTCCTCAGACTCTCAAAGCCAATACAGAGAACAACAAAGACAGCTGCTCAGGTAAGAGTTTCACCCCCTGCGGTTCACAGCCACATCTATATTGTTTGCATTTGCCAAAGAAATAGATCAGAGCCACTACCTTCCTTTCACTGTTCTCAGAGAAAACCTCTTATGAAGATGCACTTAATTAATCAGAGGCATGTTGTAGAGCCAGTGGAGCAGACCAGCGTAATGGAGTGGAATTGAGGCTGGAAATGTACATTGTGGAAACAAACGATCGAAAGAAAAGGAACCATCGGATTTCTGTCCCAGAATCCAACAAGAAAGGCAATTGTGTTAGATGATCTGTCACTCACCACAATGGGATCATTAACCTCAATATTCTGCACATTGAGCTGACCCATCCACCAAGGTCAGAGATGGGAAAGTATGTCTCTGCCTGGAAGCCTGATGCTGGCAGGAAATGTTAACCGCGTTCTTCAGTTCAGTTACTGTCAGCCAATGAAACGGTTTGCTCTCTCCATGAGCACTAGCAATACGGACCTTATACAGACCATCATGCAGTAGAGACCAGGGCTGTTTTTCTTTAAGCTGGTGTTAGTTATGTCTCTCTTTTCATTAAAATAATTCAAACTAATGTAAGGTGTTTACAGAGTTGGTAAAACATCTAAAACAGTAAATGCAGTAAATGGTTTTCATTATTTATATATCAACAAATGTATATTCTTAGGAAATGTAATCTCTGACAAATGTTATACATACTATATGCGTCCTGAAGGTATTCAGGACAAATAGAATAAACCCTTTAATACAATAAAGTAAACTGCATATAATTCTGTTTCTATAGACATCAACTGTTATAAAGCTATAACTACTTGCTATACAATTAAGACAATCCAATACAATCGAGTCCAGACCTATGAGTAATTAAAGGTGAACAACAGTAGAGTAGCTGGCAGAGTCAAGATCAATATAATTTTGGTTTTATATTTTATCCAAAGTATAAGAGACACATCTGTATACAGTTCATAACCACAAAAATAAACCCAATAGCTGCATCTCAAAAACTCAAAAATAAAAAAATACAGCTTAGCAGAATATTTCCAATTTCTACTTTAACAGCTGCATGACTTTTTCTATGAGAGATATATATTGTTCAAAAGGCAGTGCTGTATTCAGATCAGGAACTAATCATGTTATTTAGGTTCAGAACAAATGACAAATCATTATAAGGAAGGTGGGGGGGCAGCTATTTAAGCCAGTGTGTTCCCACAGGAGTCCTAGTAATCAGTTCCACAAGGCAACAGCACCACACACCACAGTGTCCAAAGAGGAGCGCTGCTCTCGCTCCCTGCTGCGCTCACCTGCGAATGCGATGACCGGGTGCTCGGCCCTGAGGCACTGGGGATCCTGGGTCCAGCCGGCTGCCCTGCTGCACAGGAGGAGCAGCAGCCCCTGGAGGGACAGCAGATGCCTGGCCGGGCCGCCTCCTGTGGCCAGAGCCATGGGTGTGCTGGCGCAGCTCACTTCTCCTCAGGCGGCCGGACAGGGCGCTGGGCATCTGCAGAGGAGACCTGCGGGCGCAACGACAGACACACATCACGTGAGCGCGTCCCCCGTGTAAGAGAACACGTTTAAACAAGGAAATACCAGAGTCGCTGTTCCCTCATTAGGACCACGAGTACTCCTGAAATAGGACAGAAAATATTCCTGTGGGACACCAAGAGGACTGACAAGGTGACCAGGCAGACTGTTCCAGTTATGTGCTATTTAATTCAACCCGACAATCCCCAGTCTTTAATTCAGTCTTCCATTGTGGCTGCCGTGTCCAAACGTTTCAAGCATTAGTCCTTCAGAACCCACAATTATGTTTTCCATGTCGTGTCGAGCAGGGCCCTTAGTTCTCCAAACTCATGTGTAGTCAGTTTCTGCACATGGAGGGTGACCGCCTGTCAACATGATACTGTATATTAGTCACAATTTTCCATGAGCCTGCCAAAGTGTTGCACTTCTTTAAATTTTGACCAATATGAGTCAAAAGTTAATCTTTTAACACAGTATGGTACAGCAGAATAAAATATGCTCAGAAGTTTCCTTTTTTCTCAAGGTGCTGTCCATGCCTTTTGTGTTTTTTACACAAATTAAACACTTTTTGTAATGTATATTCCTTGTATATTTGCAGTGGAGCTTCCTGTTCACTTGAAAGATGCTCTGCACATCCACGGCTCCCCTGTGGAGACAGTTAGAAGCACTAAGTTTCTTGGTGTACACATTACAGATGACCTCACTTGGTCCCTCAACACCACCTCCCTAGCCAAGGAAGTACAGCAGCGTCTCTATTTCCTGCAGCGATTGAGGAAGGCAAACCTCCCCCTGCCCATTCTTACCACTTTCTACAGAGGTATCATTGAGAGCACCTTGACCAGCTGTGTCACTGTCTGGTTTGGGAATTGCAACGCTTCAGACTGCAAGACCCTGCAACAACTTGTGGAAACAGCTGAAAAGATCATTGGAGCATCCCTCCCTTCCATTTCTGTCACCTATCACAAACGCTGCTTACACAGGGCCTCCAGTAAAGTAGATAACCCCTCCCACCACTCCCATAAACTCTTTACCCTCCTACCATCTGGGAAAAGATATCACAGTGTACGGGCTAGCTCCACCAGACTCTGGAACAGCTTCTTCCCCCAGGCTGTCAGTTTCCTCAACACCCTGGAATCTACTTGTGCCCACTCCAATTCCAGAACCAGGGTTTAAATCCCCCCAGTGTGTTGTATATATTGTATTATGTACAGTATTGCCTTTTATTTGCACTATGTATATCCTGTCTACAATGTCTATGTCAGTGTCCTGTCTGTCCTGTATGTATTTGCACTGTGGACCAGGAGGAACGATATTTCGTTCCACTGTATACTTGTATATGGCTGGAATGACAAATAAACGTGAACCTGAACTTGAAGAGATTTTGTTTTTCATTTGGGTTCTTCAGCTGCTTTCTGCCATCAGATAAGAAAAAGAAAAAGATACACTTATTTAAAAACCCAGGAGCAGTAACTATTATTGAAAATGCCAGGCTGGAAGCATTTCATTAATTTTTGAAAATGAAGCAATGAGGACCAATACTCAAGTGACTGTGACACTCCTGACAGTAATACTGCCCCCTGAGCCGGGACGGCATTCTGCTCACATGATCAGCAGTCACTGCATACAGCTGCAGCTGGGATGCACAGTCCTCTAGCGTGAGGTCTGCTAGCGTGAGGTCTGCTTGAAGAAACGGGACTAAAGTAGAGCTACAGAGGCCCACATGTAAAGGGTAACTGGCCAGAACAACCCAAAAGCAGAACGAATCTTTCAATCAGGCTCATCACAGCTCCAGCGTTCTTTTTTAACTTTCGAGACCAGTTGTGCTCAGGCTACCTCTGCATCCCAGTAACTGCTTTGCATGTGTCAAACACGTTCATTTCTCACAATATTTAAAATCGCTTCTATAAAATAATTATAAAAAAGTATTAGCCTGTTTGTATAGGTGTCCAGGCTATGATCTTGTAATCAGCATTTTTATCCTCACATATTTCTTGAGGTAATAAACTGCTGAGCAAGAGTCTGACATATTTTCACTGTTCTGGTCTTTTTATTCATCCTTGTTCATCCTTTGTGCAGAAACAAAGATCTGTGGTGATCTGTATTTTATAGTGCAAAAAGTAGCTTTTTCACTTCTGTATATGAAGTGTGAACAAATGATGTTAAAGACAAGAAATGCCCAACATTAATGATATTTGTTTGGCAAATGATGAATGAATTATCATTTATGAATTTGTTACAACACTTCATATTAGCTGCTCATAAGTAGTTGACCTTGAGTTTGTTGTGATCAAGGTATTGAAGGTTCTGATCAAATTGCATTAAAGATGCTAAATGACAAACAAATTAACCTGTATTAATAACAGTCAAAACTCTTACTGTAGAAAACATTAATGAAGTTGAACCTTGAAGTTGAAGTCTTTTGCACAGTTCTATATAAAACACTGACTACTGACAAATAATTTTTATGTTTCTTTTTATAAACCTTTCACAAAGGAAGTGCAGAGAATGTGTCCTCTGCTTCAGTATAGATGTCAGCTTGACAGCTACTCTACAAATGTCTCTCTAAATCTTATTTCATGCACTCTGCACAAATGGGGAAAAAACAGATTTAAAAAATGCACCTCTTTTCAGGGTGATAACAAGCCTTATACATAATGTTACAATTATAACCCCCCCCCCCTGTACTTCATTATTTAAAAGGTTTCCAGACATAAAATCATATATTTTTAATTAAAAGGATTTTGAAGCATTAACATTTTTTTTTGTTTTTAGAACAGGGTAATTCATACTGAGAACAAAAGGAAAAAAAGACTAAATTACAAATACTCAGTTTTTTTCTAATCTTGCAGCTCTTATTATACCTCTGCTAGATGGCACAAAATTCAATTTACCTGACTGTCACTCAATAGACTAAGGAAAATTAAAGTGCATATGTGGCCTGTAGGCACATCGACAATATCTGATAACAAACTACACTGAACACTTGTAATGGTGCCAAATTCCTCACACAGCACACAAATGTCCAAGCAAAACCTAAAAGGTTTAACTGAGTCTTTGTATCCTTGCACTGAAAAATGGGACTGCTTTCCAACTGCGCTTGTTTTGCCATTACCTTCCTGGAGACCACTGTAGTTCTTTTATTCCTGCAAATCTGATTACTAGCATATAAAGGTTGATGTCTGAAGCTCAGCTTGAATGGTTTTAATCAAAGTGGTCAATGAATAAATGAGGGCATTTTGACATTTCCTGAATGGAGTCTACCATGACAATTCAAATGATTTTGTGTACTTGGTATTCATTGGTATATCTAAGCAATAGAAATGACAGAGCACCTTAGCTAGGGTTTAAAAAAATTGAGTCATCATTTGCAAAAAATAATGCACAAGACTGCATATTCTTGTGTCCTTTCTAAACCTAGTGGGATAATTTTTTTTCAAACTTTCTTCCACTCTTTATTGCTAAACATTAAGTTCTGATTTTATTCCAGACCACGGTGCAAATTACGTACGATAACAATTAAAACCTTGTCTTATAGAAGAGCTATATTGACCTTGCATTTCAGCACTCAAGAGGCAAAATAATATTCTACTTAAAAGATTAGAAAAGTGACTCACCATTTCATCTGTATTAATTATAACACTTTTAGAAGTTAAGAATCAACAAATGTATCATTGCTATTTATTACTTTTAATTCTAAGGTCAATTTTATGTGTTGTGCTTATCAAGATTAGATAAATATATTAATGTTCAAAACTAAGGAAGGAGAAATTCTGTAGCATTTGATCATCAGGCTACCATTATGGTCATGAAGGTTTTCTTCTGGATATACTAAAACATCCTTTGTGCAGGTGTTGGGCAATTTAGTCCAAGCTTTGCTGAATGATTAAGACTTCTTCAACTCACTATGCACAAAGAATGTCCTTACCAGGGGTCAGACTTGGGATTTTTCACAGCCCCTGTAATAGCCATAAAACAGTAATAAACAGAATATACAATAGAGCATAATTCATACTAGCAATCCAGCATAATTTGCTGCTTTTCATTGAAGTTTCAAAAAAGGGACAGAATTGGCCCACGTGGTGCAGTTACTACAAGAGCATTCTGCACATATCCGACAGCTGAAGGGATTACGAATAAATTATGTACAGATGTTCATATCTCTGATTTTAAGCAGTTTTTTCCTGATGTGCATGAAACCTTTATATGAAAAAAATTAACAAGTAATACCAAAACAAATGCTTGCAAAAAAAAGAGCATGTCTTTGAAAGAAGATCCCAGCCTGAGGACTGACCTCACCCTGGGTAGTATTCACAGCTGGATGTGCATGATGTATAATAATAGAAGGCTGACAAGGGAGGTAAGATTGATTAATAGTATCCCCAATGAAGAGCTGCAATTTCTAGTGTAATCTTTTTATTCCCACCTATCAATTTTAGCTTCAGGCAACTCTGATTTGAAAGTCTTGGCTCAGACATGATAAATCAATCTGAGACAGATTTGTATAATTTCAGGAGAGCAAAAAACATCATACAATCTCTTGGCAAAATCAGTACTGGTTACTGCACAATGTGATTTAACAGCACAAATTCACTGTTTGGAAATAAGATGTTGTCAATTAGCACTTAAAACATTGTCAAATATACTGCTAGTATTCTGGAACATTGAAAGGTGGACAGATTGTTGTTTTGTTTTACTTTATTTATTATGTGAAATCTGAAGTAAATACCTGCATTGTTAAGAATGTCACCACTACAAAGCATATGGATTTTACAAGGTAAATATTATGCTTCTTACAGATCCCATTCTTCCCAGACCCTACACATTCATGAGATATTTCTCAGCTGTATAAAGAAGAAATTCCCATCTGTTCAAACACACATGTGAATGTGTGATGGACAGATAATCCAGTCTTTTCTTGCTCAACCTTTCAGCCAAGACATCTCAATGTGGAAAAGTAGCTACTGGACCTTGCCACAGAAAAAGTCTTTTTTCATGTTTGTTCAGGGTAAAAATTAAGGATTTATTATTAGAAACGCGCAAAGCAAGAAACATCTTGCAAAGCATTTCAATCACACACACAAGATACAGAATGAAAAATTATTCTTTAACAGATTTGCATCTGCCAGTGTATCCTAAATAATTTCAAAACATTCATGACACTCAAAAACCCAAAGAAGAAAAGAAGAAAAAAAATACTGTGGTTCTGGAAGCTGAAAGATGTATCTGCGGTAAAAGATATGCACTGTAATATGGCCAAATTTTCCACTTTGTTGTCATGCTCCATGTTCTTGCTTTTCTCAACTCCAAAACTTTGGTTTATTTTCATGCTTCTTTACTTCCTGTCCGCTGAGTAGTAGATGCCACATTTCAATTACAAAGAGAGCTATTTGAGGTCTTTGAAATAACATTTAATTATACACCCTTTGTCTGAAACCCTTTGAAAGCATCAAAGCAAAGCTTATCTAAAGTAGGCTGTTTATTGCGCTGTCTGGGCTCCTGCACTGCTAGCATCAAATATGAGAATATTGTATTGTACTGGAGAACTACAGTATGGACACAGTGTATGTGTTAACATATAGCTGTGTGCACCTATATGGGTACTCGCATGTAGAAATAATTTCCTTCTTGTTAGCCCTCATAAATATTTCAACAGTTCCCATTCCATCGAAAGAATAAACATGAAATCTCAGTATGGTTTGATGATTATCAGACCTAAAAGAGCTCATCACAAACAGAAACAAAGCTGCTACAATAGCACCTCCAACACATTATCTGACATCCAACGGGACAAACATTTATGATTTTTCAGCAATGGAGCAATTCCAAGGAGCCTGGCTGATTGTTCCCAGTAGAAGTTTTTTTCTCTGGCCTTGGCGAAACCAAATCCCATCACTCAGTCAGATCACTCCCTGCTGAGGATCAAAGTGCTCAGAAGAAAGCACTTCAGAAAGCTGCCCCAGCAGCCCAGACCGCTCCCCACACAGCAGAACTATAGACAGACAGAGTGGCTGAAGGCCGAGGTTCATTCCTGCTTCAGCCTCACACTATTATTATTACAAAACCCTTGAACTTGAGAAAGAGAAAATAAAAAAAAGACATTTCTGGGACCACTATTCTGAAACTGAATGTACAGTATACACTTTAACACCTGCTTTTGTGAGGCCAACAGAAGAGCTCAGAAGCTCAAACTGGGTCCAAAATAATATGTGCAAAAAGATCAAACTTTTGTACAATATTTAAGAAAAGGAAAACAAAGGATCAGTTGCCAGATTGTTCAGGGTTAATTGTTTTTAAAATAAATACAGGCTTCCTAGCCACAGGCTCCGTCAACTTCTTAAATCTGGGACAGCGCACCCAGCAATTTACTTCGGTCCCACCCTAACTCCCTTGAGGCTTCAAATTCTCTTCCTTTTATTTTTAACATTCTTACTCTCCTCCCACAGCAAGGAGATGTATACTGACAATTATCTTCAGGGCTGACGAGTGACACAAAGGTATATAAATACAGCTGTGGGACCCAGACACCCCTCTAGGCTCCGAGTTCAGGGACCAGACTGGAGATAAGTGGCTTTTTACTGGATGCAGGTTAAAAATCTTAGCAGTGGCTCACCAGCCTGAGGCCGCTGGACCTGCTCCAGGACAAACTGAGCTCAAACTCATAAAACTAGAACAAAATAGCAGCTTGCTTACAATGCCGAACCTTTAAAGGAACCTCTTCCAGTTTCTAAAGAGCTGGCACAGTTACAATGTGTCTCAGAAGACCTCAGGCAATGTAAAAGCGACAATGGGACAGATCTGTTTTGCTTTTGCTATCCTGATAAGACCAGATTCTTATCAGGATATAGATCTGCAGATATAAAGGTACCGAACATTAACGAGGGATTTCTTGTTAAATGGTCCGGTGTTTGTCTTTGTGGTAGAAATAAAGCTTTTACCGCTTTTATTAGTTTTTTGTGTGTGGTTATTATTTGAAGAGCCCTTGCTCACAAATACGATCACAGGAAAAAGTCCTCAATTGGAGACATGGGAAGCTGATTTATAATGTATGATGGATGCCAGTAAGCAGCACTTGGCAAGGAGAAGCTAAGTCTCCGTTCTGCTCCCGAGCGCCGAACTCTTCACTTCCCTCAGTCCTCTAGGGCTCTTTCTCATTACCAATTAAGTGCTTCCAACTGCACCAGCTAAAACACACAAATAGCCAAGATGTCTGAATTTGAATGTATTTATTTTACAATGTATTACAATGTATTCCACTTCCATCGCTGTGGTTCCCATCTCGTCCAGGACTCTGAGCAGCACTGTGACAGCACTGGCCTGGAATTGCAGAGCCCATGTACAGTATTTGTCCTGATCACGCATGTTCATTCAATCACGACTTTAACAGATGAAAGAGCTTTTTCTTGTAAGTGTCACTGTAGAGGAATATGTTCTTGCATGACATGCTCAGTGCTACACAGCATAAAACAAGTTTGTTTCCATGCTCCTACCTGCCACATGACATTTAGCAGCTGCTGATTATACAAGACTGTTTCTGAACTTCCAGAAACTTTAAATAAAAAGCTGATCTCACCAATAGCAAAGACAGCATTTAAAAATGTGCATGGTAGATGTTTTTTTAGCATCTTACTTTTAGTTCATGTTTTGAAAAAATATCTGTAGCTATTTTAGCAATCAAAACGTGTAGGAAATAGGAGTGCCCTCCCTATTGCAGCAGGTAATGTTGAAATTAGAAATGCATAGCAAAAGTATTAAAAATGAGATTGCAAATGAAAGGAAGCCATTCAGCCAGTCTCGCCTGTCTGGTAGTTAAATATTTGACACTTTACAAATGAACAACATTGTCTTATGTATTTTTTATGTATTCAGTATTTTTTGCCATATAAGGCTGTAAACTGGTTTTAATACTCAGTTTAAAACATATTTTATGTTCATGTTAAGCATATTTTTTCATGCTAATAACTTGTTTCACACTTTTTCGTGATGTTGTCAGTAGCATGTTGCTTGGCATAATTTCTATGATAATTTCCATTATTTTTATTTTACCTAACTTTTCACTTTCTAAAATTCTAAAGACAAAAGACACAGATGCACCAGGTAACCTTCTTTAAAGAGGACATGACTGTCAAGATAAGAAACATTTTTCAGTAATACATGTGATGTTACAAGGGTCCCATCTAAAGCTAACTTTGAAGCACTCATGCTTGTATTGCTCATTCTTTCAATGGGTTAATAACAGGTAAATCAGCCTCTTCTTAATATTCAGGTTCCTGTGTAACACATGAAAGGATAAAAACATTGAACAAAAGGATTGCATGCACACTTATGACAAACTGGATATAGAGAGAACCCTTGGAATACAGTAGGAAGCATATTACTCTCGAGAAATAAAACAAATCAAAGAACAGAGTTTGGTTTAGAAGTTTCTTTAATATTATAAGCTGTGATATGACTCATATGAGCTTGCTGTAAAAATTGTTCTGCTCCTTCTACTAGTGTTTTTTTATTACTGAAGTGCATAAACTTTTGCACAAAACAAATATTAAATTAGTTCTATAATTTTGTGGAAAGTTCTTCTTATTTTTATTAAGAGAGAAGATAAGATCAAGATAAGATCTTTAGGCTGATTCCTCTAGTAAAGAAGAATTTATAATGACTGTGAAATCTAAAACATGTCCTTGGATATCAGAAATTGTATTTATCTATGATACTACTCTAAATCTAATTTGAAATTAGGCTTTCTCTGAACTAAATTAGCATTAGAACTAAATAATTAAAATCCTTGGTATTTCCCCCCAAAAAGATGTCTTATAACATTCGCACATTTGGTGATGCTGTCAAGGAAAACATCTTCAGCCTCGCTGGAACCTAGAAATCTATGGCAGTGAGACAGAGACGGAGGAGCAAGACTTCCCCATAGAGTGCCTGAACCTCAGCACGCTGTGATCTGGATATCTGTTGACTCAACTGACTGATTTAGCAGGAAATGCTGAATATTTTATTGTGTTCATAACCATAAAAAATAATTTGACGAATAAACAGAAATTGCTCCTATCATACCACTTTTCCATTCTATGATTTGGTTCAATGGCAGTTTCTTTACTGTTTTAATGGGGTGTATTTTTGTATTATTACAATGTGTTTTTTAATTACAAAGCACAAACTCAACATTGTTAACAGACTTATTGAATTAGCAATATTTCATCTGGTGCAACTGTCCTCCAGGAAGAAGGACAGCAATGACAAGCAGTGTGAATCCAACACCCAAAGCCTCTGCCAACACACAGAGAAATGTGTTAAACATGCATGTAGCATGAAGATTACGGATAGTGCCACAATAAATAATATCTTGGCATCTGCGGGACCAATTAATCACGCAGGTACAGACCTCAACCTGCACCGAGAAACAGTGTGGTATCTGCCAGATACAATAGGAAAGCAGAGCTGACGGCTAGGTAATAACTGAGGGACTTTATAACAGCTGTGACTGGCTAGACATCCCAACAGGAGTGAACAGATTTAAACAGAGCTCATCTGCCCTGGGGGGCAGGCAAGGAAGATGTTCCAGAGACTTGGAAAGGGAGGGATCACGTCCCAACTAGACTGGGAGACAGATTAACACACCCCTCCCGCTGTCTAGTTTTTTGAGGATTGTTTTCTGCTCCTTACATGATCCAACAAGGATTTAAAAAGTACATGAAAAAACGTCCTGCAGACATACTGTAGCTCAGTAGGCATTTTTAAAAGTGAAACAAAAACAACATTCAGCTCATATATTTGAAAGCAAAAGATTCGGCAGCTGTAACATAAGCATACTGCAATCTCTCCCCAGCCGTTAATTACTGTAAGTATCACAAGATCCACCAAAGACATGCAGCCACCCTTATAGGACAGTTTTAGAACATTTTCCTACAGTATATAAGTTGTGTCTCTCAAAATAGAACACATTTTAAATATAAAAAATCATTGAACAAGACCTTTGAGAGAATTAAGAGCAAATAGTTATAAAATAGTTATAAAAATCCTGTTATTGTCCACAATGTCCACAACAATCTGCTTTTAACTGATACATAGCAACCACACTTAGATGGACTGTCAACATAAATTCATTTTGGAGGGATGTATTATGTCTTTAAATGAAAAAATACAAAAAGATCCTCCACAAACATTTAAATCCATGTGGAAAGGGTAATGGCCACGAATTAAATTCTCCTTTCTCCAGTGTTCTGATCTGCAGGGACCTTGCTGTGTGAAACTTTAAACTTTATTTATACATCTTTGTTTTCAAAGGTCACTGTCAGTGTGATTAAATCTTGGCAGTCCTGCATCTTGAAGATCACTTGAAGAAAGCCTGGTCTCTCAATAATGTATCAAGATCTAATTTATACTGATGCTCCCCTTCAGCACTGTAGATTATGTTTTGGTCTCATAATTATATAAATAAGTACACGTATTTACATCTTGACATTTGGCAGAAAGACTCAATGTCCCCCGAACACACTGCGCTCCCACTCTCTTATTTTCCACAATCATTAAGTACTTATAAGTTATTCTCCTTTCTCCTCTTCAAATTGGAGTGGTAAGGGGATTTTGACGCTAGCAAATATTTTTAATGGGGATGGTTTTCGTTTGCTACAGGATATATTATCAAAACATGAGCTACCAGGCTCTTCCTTTTTTTGCTTACAGCTCTATTCTGCAATGTGTGCCTATGGGACCTCCTGGAGGTCCAGGTTATCTACACACTCAAATCAAAATCTGCTGGACTTTGGGGGCAAAACTTAAGGAGTCCCATTCCGATAGACTCGTCTACAGACCTTCATACCAGAATTTCATAGCAGCTGTTATTATTTAGAACAGTGACTTGATAAAGAAAATATTCTGAGGCAATGTTTGAGTAAATCAAAATTCAGATTCCAAAAATCCTAATTATCAAATGAGGTATTTAAATGTTTTTTACAGTGTGTACTTGACTCTTCAAAGTTGCTATTATGTGAAACGTACCCCTAGTGAATTAGTAAAGTTTTGGAAATGGGGTTCTTCTTCTTTGTCCAATATTCTGAATAAGGCTGTTCTTTGCTCTCACCCACCACTCGTTCAATGAAGAAATACAAACAGATCTGGTTGTGTTGTCCTATTGGTTCTGGAAGAGCTGGAGCCGTCTTGGGAATTTCCACATTGACACTCTACTGTTTGGATCCATGGTGCTGGAGCATTGGGGGGATTGAGGCAGAAGATTGGAGTGCTGCTCCACATATTCTTTAGTTGAAAACATGGATGCAGGAGTACAATCGTGGGTTGGGAGGAGGAACATCACTCTATTGAACAGTTTGCTGTTATTTTGTTTGCTGTTTTTGAAAATAAGGCAATAAGGCACTAATAAATGCATGTCTGTACAGCATTTACAATGTAAGGAGCATAAGCCATTTAGTGCTACAACTATGTCAGAGAATGTTCTGCAATCCCATTGCAGCCTGAACACTTGATATGCAGAGGATGTTTTTATTGCAGATCTGCAAAGTGTGAGTAAATTAGTGCTGGATGTTTTTAATAAGTGAGTATAAAATAATTATAGATTGTGCTGTCCAAGTGCCTAATTCAGTCTCTGAGAGTGATAACACACTTTTACATATTTTACAAAAGACGTATTTAGCATGAAACCTAATTATGTTTTACCCTTTAGGGCACAGTGCTCTGCAAAAGCTGGAATTTGAAAACACATTGTTTTAATAAGTTCAGATCAATCTGTCATGCTGTGTGAAGGGGCCATTTGTAATTTGTCACCTGTTCTGAAGTTTTTGCCTGCATAATTTATTAGTGTAGCATTTTTGACACTTTTAGTACCAAGCTGCTGCTGGAATGTAGAAAGCAACATTCGGGACAGCAATTCTCAAATAAATTTTATCCCAGGGGTGTCAAACTCATTTGCCATGGCATCCAGATTTAATTTAAATGTACTTCAAATAGTCTGTACTGTATGTACCGTATTTTTTAAAGACAAGACACAAGGACTATCGTGTATTTGTGGTGTTTTGCATTTCTGGAGTTTATTTTACAATGACTTACCTCCATTTACAATGCAATTAACAGTCACAGCATTTTCACAAGATGCAAAACTTACTGATTACACCCTGAGTAAGAGAAGATTTACAGTATAGAATTATTTAAAATATAATTGTCATTATTGTACGCAACGTAAATCTCTGTTCACTTGAAATGACCAACAGCTGGCGGTAAATGCGTTGACATCCACCCCTCACTATTCAAACACTTGTGAATTTTCACTACAACAAAGAATGCATTTTAATACCCATTTTTTGCTGTATGGACCTGTCTTTGCTACAAAAAGGCAGTTTGTTTGAGATCTCACTCAATGATTTTTTCCTGTTGAAGATCCAACTTATTTTTAACATCTGTGGTACAATGCTGGGAGTGTCTGCTGTGGGGGGCGGAGCCCTGGGTTAAGGGACACGCGTTGCCATGGAAACCACACCTGACGTGATCACATGAATAAACGGCAGGTGTGAAGTGGTTTAAAGGGGGAAAGATCCAGCAGGGCCTTGGTCTTGCTGTCGCTGCAGTGGTGAGAGGAGAAATGCGGAGGCTCTGTTGTAAGAACCGGGTTGAAGCGCTACAAGTCGGGGGCGATGTTAGAAGGGCGTGCCACCATGAACAGTATGAGTGAGCAAAGACTTGATTAGCCGCTGTAGTAACCCCATGAGGGGCTGGAGAAGAACGACAGTCCTGGAGGGGATTGTGAGAGGAGTAGCCTGCGAGGAAAAGAGTGAAAATATCAGTCAGCGAGGAGACTGACCAAAGAAAGCTTTATGAGATCATTGAAAGATTTAAAGGGACAGCATCCTGCTGGTGTGAGAGCAGGATGTGTGTGTTGAAGAGAGACCTTCCCCCTGGCAATACATTGGTATCGGGGAAGTGAAGTGGGGTCTATCTAGCTGCACCCACTGGGAGATAGTGCAGTGGTGGCTGGGCACAGTGAGGTCTCCTGGCAGCTGTGAGATCACAACCTAAGGGTGTGAGTGTGTGTTAGAGAGGGACAGTGTGTTGGGTCTCGGCACAGTGCGTAGTGCGGAAGAGACTCGGTGATGTAGGTAGCGTGTGTTTGTGTAACCCAACCTGGTGGTGTCAGGAGAGGACGGCAGGGCTGGAGGCGGACCTGGGAGTCTGAGGCACTGGTTGAGTGTGAAAGAGTGACCTAATGGAGTAGGAGCAGGAGGCTCCGTGTTGGGGTCTGGGAGCAGGAGGTTCCTAGCAGTGAGGACAACGGGATGAACTTGAGACTCTGAAGTTAAAGGGCCCAAGAGTAATGGAATGTGGAGTCATGTATCCTGTTACCCTGATGAGGGGGTCAGTGTGATCACCACTCTTGGAGGAGAGTGTGTATGTAAGATAAAAGGAACCTAAAAGCTTTTAAAGGGGTGCGATGGGATAATGAGAGCCTGACCATGCCCAATGTGGTGTCAACTACCCCCATGGCACCACACATCATTTTGTAAAGCATGTTGCAAGTTCTTTAAGTGTTGTAAAAGTTGAAAAAACATTTTCATAGCCATAACTTACATAAGTTAAAATACTACTGTAAAGAAGCAATATTGGTTTTTATTCTATTACAATATACAGTATTTCAGTAATTTTAAGGTAACTGAAGAATAATGGGTGATTGTTTTTTAACCTTAGGAAGGAGTTGTAAACTCTTATGTTTGAGAGTAATAATAGCAAGTTAATTTCTTTATACATAATGTAACATTTGCAGTGTTAACATTACAAATGGTTTTTAAGGGAATCGGTTTATTACTGAGGAATGGGTCTACATATATTATATACAGGACATGACCGTCAGATGGAAGACCTAAAGTGTACAGGATCCAGGATTAGTGATCAGACAACCTCTACTTGACAGATGGACAAGATCAAGACTCGGCTGTTATGATGATAAGCGGGGGGGGAAAAAGCTTGCCATGATTGGGAAACTGAATAGTCAGAATGCAATATTAAAGAGTGGTCACATGACAAAAGATTGCCTATTTTGTATTCTATTTGTTAGATATTGACTAAAAAACTGCAATAAGTTCACTTCCACAGCTGTTGTTCTTTGGCAACAGCCAACTTTTGTACAAATCAAACATTCACTACCATGAAGAAATACAGATTTATCTACTTCTCTAAAGCCACATAGAGATTTTCATTTCTTCAATAAAATAATTAGAAGACCCTTATTACAATGTTCAAAATTATCATTTTGAGGTCAGTTTCAGTGAGTTCAATAACTGCTCTAAAACATACAGGAGCTATTTAGAGGAAGTGTGTCCACAATTTTTTTTTTAAGATAACCAAGGGCACTGAGCCTGTGGACTGTACAGGCTCAGACAAGGAGTGAACAGAATCACTGAACCCAGCTGTCACGCCTTCTACAGGGGCTAAACTCATGAGCTTGGTGGGCCAGACCTGATACACGGGCCTGTGTTTGACATCTCTGATCTAAAGGTTAGCAATGTTAACAGTCCATGTAAATAACCTGCAGAAAATAGAAACCTCACCTCTGTCCTTATTGCAATTACTCTGGTCTCGGCAAAGCACAGTGGGCTGAGGGGAATGTGGAACACAAACCATTAGGCCGGTGCATATCTTTGCTATTCATCTACGGCTGCGAGCACAGCTCCATGAAGCCAATAACAAAACATCAAGTTAGAAATGTTTTATCAGTCGAGTATTTGGTCCTAGAGAAAGTGTACGAGCAGCAGTGATGGTGCTTGGAAAGCGGAGAATGTAGTGATTTTCCATTTTCTGTACAGAGAATCCAGAACTTTACCTAATACCATCTATACAAAATGAAAAATGAAAATTAAGCATCTGCTGGCTATCCTACTTCTCAGTGACCCTTGACACGGAAGTCCAGTCCCAAGACAATTGTAGGGCATTTCTTAGGAGAGAAGGCACATTGACTCTCGTAATGTAGAGAGTGATCCCTTGTAAGAAACAAAGGGGATTACAAACCAAGACGCATATGCTGGCTTATATACTGATGGGAAAAAAACCCCACAACACCTCCTCCTCCACACTCTGGCCCTCCCGTCTGCATGGACCAGGCTGAAGAGTGACTCATCCGTGAAGAGGACCTGATGCCACTGCTGACGAGTCCATCACAGCCTCTTTTTGGCCCAAGCCACCTGGGTATAATGTCTAAGAGGTGTGGATCAGAGGGCCTCTGACAGGTCGCCTTGCTCTAAGGCCAGCAGCATGGAGCCTCACTGTCCTGTCACTGATGCAGGCATTGTGTCTGTGGGCAGTTTCAGCAGCAGTATGGGTGGCAGATCAGAAACGATGTCTCAGCTGGACCAGTCTGATGTGTCAGTCCTGCACTGGTGTAGTCACTCGTGGACAACCGGATCTTGGACAGTCATCTGTCCTGCCAGTCCGCAGGACATTCAAGGCATTATGGAATGCACAGAAAACTGACTGACTGACTGCAGTGACCTAAGCTTTGAATTGAGGCCTTTTTAATGGTGACATGATCAGGCATTGTTCCACCTGGATCTCGTTGGGTAGAAGTGCACGTAACGAGCTTTCGTGTGACTGGCAAGTTGCAACGCCTCACTGCAAAAGCTGTATTGCTCGTCAGATGGCTTAAAACAAATTGAAACTTCTTGCGAAAGTACACAAGCTATAACTATAGTATTCTCATTCCAGAAAATGTTGCGTTTCTTTTTTCCATCAGTATATATTTCATCAAGTGTTCCATGCAAATCAGAAAGGATGGGGGAAAACAAAATATTAAAAATGACATCTGTATTTTGAGCATAATATAACACTTTTCTGAGATTAAACCTAATCTTCTGCTCACCAGACCTCTGTATTGAGGTCAGGAAGCAATTTCAGTTTAAAAAGGTAATATTGCTTATAGTCCTGCTTATTGCTTATAGTCTTTAGGCAACATGAAATGTTTAATGAAATTGCACCTGCACCTTCACACTCTGGAAACTGCAGAAACTGTGCATGCAAGCTAAACAAGTAACACCTACTGTTGTTTCTTCCAAATCCCTAATTATATACAAAACAAAACATACAGTCTTGAATCAACTTATACATAAGTCCTAGATACTTAAAAAGTTTTAGAATTTCTTTTTACTTTGTTCCACTGTCCATTACAATTGGGCTTTGTATTTTGTGCTGTCGATATCCAGTGTGAAGCCCCAGAGATGGAAACAGGTGGTTTCTCATTGCAATTTAAGGTAAAAAAGTCAAAGATGTCAATTTCTGAATTCTGCCGGTCTGGAGTTTGGAAGAGGTTGGACAGGTGGACAGAAGAGTCGGTATGCAGCCTGAGGGACTTGTAGTATCAATGCTGCTGATGTGCTCACTGCAGGCCGTGAAGATGCTGAGTGACAGCTTGGGTCAAAATATGAGGATGAATTACAGAGTATTAGAAATTTGAACTATTTATTCATTGGATTTTTTTTTGCCTAAAAAAACTGTTGTAAAGCAAACTGCTGCACAACTACAAATCTCAAAATAATATTTAAGTGACCTGTGGTGGGTGTTTTATTGTTTAACATTCTGAGTTCATATTGTAACTTACAAACCTTTTCATACCAACATGTGTTGCTGCAAAACCTAACCTTGGCATTTACTGTATGTTGTAGATACTGTTTACTGGAGATTTCGTTCTCTTGGTGGTTCTCATTAACTGTAGACAGGCCGGAGAAAACCGCTCTATACCCCTCATTTGCCAGAGGGCCTTTCCTGGATCTATAACCATTTTAACTGTGTCTACTGGCTTTGCTCCTCTTAATTAGAATTGAATAAAGACCAGGTGCACACAACAGAAGGTAAGACTATGTTATTAGGACACAGGGAAATTCCATGTGCCCCTGTATAGGCTACAGCCTCTGGTTAAATGTTTTATCAGGTTCCTTTACTGCTGCTCCTAATACAAGTAATATTCTAAGCGGACACCTACTAATCTTTGTTCATTTTATATAGGACCATTTAATCAGCAGGAGGGCTGCAGGACAGCAGTGGTGTTGAAGGAAAAGTCAGCAATACACAGTTTCCAAACCTTTTTTTCTTCGATTCTTTTCAGAGCAACTGTAAAAGGCTCAAAGTTGCAAACCTAGCTAGAAACAACACTCGAACGAGTGAGTACTGTACTTCAACTTCCCTGCAGTTTTGGAAAATCAGTCGGGAATGTGTTTGCCATCAGGAAGAGAAAGCTCATGTCACATTGGAACAGCACGTTTTTATTAAAACAGAGGACAAATCCCAGTCTTTTACAGTCATCCGCAGGGGCACAGAGCACTACAGGGGTATTAATCCTTTCAATAATAATAATAATAATGTTTCTTTATTAGCCCTATACAATTTCTTGCATTAGGAATTCGTCTTTTCGCATACCCCAGTTTTTCTCCATGGAGACACAGACAGGGAGAGAAGCTTGGGGTCAGAGCGCAGGGTCTGCCATTGTACGGCGCCCCTGGAGCAGTTAGGGTTAAGGGCCTTGCTCAGTGGCCCAACGGAGTAGGATTCTTCTGCCGGCCACAGGATTTGAACCGGCAACCTTCCAGTCACAGGCGCAGATCCTTAGCCACAGAGCCACCGCTACGCCAGATACCCTGTCTGAAAAACACAAAACCTGTACAGAAACTGTTGCTCTCCATTCCTCTGCAGAATTAATGAATTTGCTCCAGAGAGAAGGTGGTAACAGCAGTCTCTCAGTAGAGCTACTGACAGTTTCTGATGGAGACTTACTCCACTGGCCAAACAGGACAGTCCATCTGTAAAAACGTCCAAGTAAGAAAAGACTCCAGTTTCTTCACTGTGCATTTGTACCAGCAGGGGTGCAGGGGCACACAGCTGTTTGAAAGGTTTGGTATACCACTTCCAACACATGGGATAGGGTCAGTATCTCCCACTTCGGGAAGATTTCAGACAAAGAAGCGAAAAACAATCATCGGATACTCAGATTTTCAAAGACTTTAATTTTTCCTGTAAAATCTGAGTTAAAGTGGACTACAGAAGCCCTATGAAAGTCAGCACCATAATGTGGTCCACAAATACAGTATAATCCCAGCTGCAGTGCATTTCATCCTGATAACAGGACATGCTGTTTAAGGCATGGTTGACTTATGAGGCCTGAGGAAGAGCTGTGTCACAGGTGATCGCAGATTCTTACAAAAGTTTTCAGTAAGTGTATGCGAAGAGGGCCTCTATCCTAGAGTCCACACTCCATAGTAAAACCAAAGTGCAGGAAGATCCTGATGATCTTGAAGAAACAGCCAGTCTTCCACAATGGGCGGTTAACACTTACACAACACTTAAGAATGGCTTCATGCCAGCCTGTTCCATTCAGCCTGCTGGTAATTTGTTTAAGGTTAATCTTGACCTTTTGCCACTTTCCCCCGCCAGTCGATCACAGAACAAGCTGCAGTGAATCTCGGAGCTCTGGCTGCAGCTGGGCTCAGCTCTGGTGCCTGCAGTACCGACGCGTTGTGTTCTGTAATGATAAACCTCTTGGCACGCTGACAAGATGTTTTATCCCGGTATCTGGGGTTTCATGCTGTGAGGAACAGCAAATCTGTTGCATGGCAGATTGTTTTCCTTTTTTGTGCAGTGACAGTTTGAAAAACTAAAACATTATAAAACAACAACATTAGCAATAAACTGAAGCAGTGTTTCTTTTAATCTCAGGGAAAAAAAATCAAAGACATGATAACTGAGAAAGAAGTGCTATCCATTAATCATGTAATGACAGGGCATAACCTTTAATATGAAAAGGCCACATTTATTAAATACTTGTATTTGAAAGATGAAGAGTGTAATGATGTCCATGATAACACTTTAAAGTAGGGTTTGCAGATGCTATTAATAAAAGGTATGGAATCGGTCAGATCAGCCTCATGACAGCATGTTCCATGTATAGCTCTTCATTTGTAATTAAAAAGCTGTTAGAATCACATGTTTATAGATTTTTTATAACCTCTTATATTGGAAACAAAGTATTTCAATCACATTTGACTATAATTACATGTGTAAATGTGGTTGCACACATGGTACAAAAACTTCAAACAAACACAGAAAAGATCTCCACAAGATCTAACCTTCCAACAACTTAGTATTTATGTATTTAGTATCATTAAGTATGTATTTAGTTAATTTATTTCATTTCAGTATTTATGAATCTTAAACTCAAGGATGTTCTCATTAATGTTGACAAAACTATTCTTAAAATTTGATTACGCTCCTGCTTTTCCATCTGTTGTATACCTGAAAACTCATTTGCACTGCAATGCTTTATCAAAAGGATAAAACTGTTAGACAACAAAGACAGTACCCAAACCCACACTGGACAGTGCAGGGTAATCACATTACTGTTCCTTGATTGCAGAATGAATAGAAACATACTCATCACTCATTTCGCTTACAAAAACTGCCTGCTTTCTCCTTTGGTTGCTGGATTTGGATCACTGTCGTGCTATGAACAGTAAAAATAAATACTGGAAAAACAGTTGCTTTGAGTATGCATGACAGCCATGTCAGATCTTTCAGATCTTTACTGCATTTTAAACTGCAATACTATAAATAAAGTGATTATAGGATGAATTTGATTCCAGTACATAATGTATTCCATTTATTTTCTGAACCAAAATTCTTCACTGAAGTGGACAACTAATTTAGTAGTTAGTAGTTAATTGACCCAGGGATCTCACACAGCTGTTTCTTGAAAGAAGCCAGGATATTGGCTTCAACCACATGGCTGGGTATCTTATTCCAGACCCCCACAATTCCCATAGTTTTGGATTGTTAAATCCCAAAACTGTGTTTAAGTTGCCTCTCTTTTGGTTATCTTAATTTTTTTCTCCCCAGACCTTCAGCTTGCAACTAATCTCACCAGCTCGAGTGAGCAGAAAATAGACGAAAATAGACCTTCACACTTCAATCTTTTAAAATTGCTTTCAGAAAACTGAAGCACAAATGGTTTTGAAAAAAGCAAACAAAAATGTTATTATGTGTTTAGAAGAATTGTATTATCATTAAGCAAAATCTAGTCTGACTGAATCAAGTTAAGGCTTGGTAAAGAGTCTAGACTAGCAGCGCCCTGCTTCAGATAGTACAGCACTACATAAACTTCCACTGTCTTGCAGAGTTCCTGTCCACTCCTAGGAGGAGAGGATGGAACAGAGGGTGTGCATGGAGTTCATCAAGCTGTAAAGAGCACCTGTGACATCTAGGAATAACATAAACCAGATGCCCAAACATCTTTCAAAGCTGTAATTGAGTCAGGTTAGAACAAGAACTCATTGGTGCAGAAGGGAAGGGGGTGCTGGTGTTCTGATGACTATAGCTGCGCTAGCAAAGACCACCGTCCTACAGATTGCAGTGGAAACAGATTTTCTTTTGTTTTTACATGCAGAGGTCCAAGCAGAAGTTACTGCCACATGCTGAAAATAAGAGTAAAACAGCTTCTTCAGCTCCCATGTCAAGACAAAATCTTAAAACTCTGACAGTGACATTTACCTATAATGTGATAGATAACCTTTGACAATGAGACTCGTTAACAGGTCAATAGGTAGTTAATAGGTCAATAGTTAATAGGTATTTGTTTTTGAGAATTTCCTATGTTATCGTACTGATTTAAAGATAAGGGACTTTTCATGCAGTTATTAATGTGCTTTTCAGTTTATTTGGTGCTTAATCACTTTGATGAGAGGTAGGCAGTATTGGGCTCATCCAGATATAACTAGTTAATTGATCCCAGGATCTTCCGAAACCTCTTTTTTTCCAAATGTCCTGAAGAATCAGCATACACAACATGGCATGTCAACCTGTCTCACACTACGCATCCACCTTTCTGTCGCTAAGATCTGCTTATGTTCCTTGGTAATGTGGCTTCACTCTCTTCCCGTGGAATATTTTACCAATCTCCACTCACCAGAGCAAAAACAGTTCCCTGGAGATTTACAAGGAATCTGTTCAAGTGGGTGATAGTAAATACAATTCATCATCTGCTTGTCTAACCCTGAGCAGAAACTATTTGGACCTGGAGTTGTTCAAGGTCCTGTAGTCCCCATACTGCGTCCTTTTTATTAAAGAAGTTTCCTCTCACTTCTCTAAAATTTCAAGGACAAATGAAAATCGTTGCATATACACAACTGGCTGCTTACATACTGTAACTCTCACAGTTCTGAAATAAATGTAAAAATGTAGACACTGGCTCTTATTCCCCCAGAGTCCTGTCTATGGATTACACCCGTGGCGAAAGTGTGCTTTTAGACTCAGCCACGTGACTTCTGCACTTTCAGCACTCACCTCCTTCACAGCTCTTGTGTCCTGGACTGCTCAGAATCCTTGAGGATTACGTGAGCTTGTTTTCCCAAAAACGACATGTTATTACAATGTGTTTTTGAACACAAAGAGAAATATCAGTATTTAACCTGACTAAGAATGTACTTTACAAACTGAACTGAAATGAAAAATGATACACAAGCAAGCACTTTGAAATGCTGCTTAGGAGGACTATGGAGCAATAGACTCGGCTCTTATGAAAAATACTGTGCTATTATGACAGTGCTGTTGCACCCTTGAGCAAGGCACTTCACTAGGATTGCTCCAGTAAAACTCCCAGCTGTTCACGTGGGTGCAAATGTAAGTCACTTTGGGTATAAGCATCAGCCAAATAATGTTAAGTATAACAGCCTTGAAACAAAGAGACAATGTCGTCCTTTACAAAAGACTTCTGCCACACTTCTCACAGGAGCATTCAGTTCTAGGTATGACTGGTGAGGAGCTTGTTTGCCAAAATGGTTATTTTTGTGCAGTTTCAAGAATAACATTAGCTTTGAATTAAAATCTGCCAGACTAGACCAAGAATTGACAGACCAGTGCCAGACAACTGTGCAATGTAAAAAAGCAATCTTGAATTGAAATACGCAGAGTAAGACAAGAGCTTAAATGAAAATGCCTGTAATAACTAACACTCTCACAACTAAGAACTGTAATGACTAAACAAGGAACATGCTAGTCCCCAGAGCTTTAAAGGTCTCTCTGCAGCTCCTGTGCAGGCTTGAAGCAGTGAAATCCCAGCAGGTACTCTAGCAGGCCACTGGCTTCCAAGCCCACTTCCACCCAGAGCGTCTGTGCACATAAACCACGTGCCACTCAGATAATGTGCCTCAACACGACCAGAGGCCAGAAACACCGAGAGGCCAGAAGAAACAGAGTACAGTAAAGTACACACTGCATTAACACCCTGCATGCTGATATTCAAGCAATCTGCTACCTGCTGATTTGAAAGAGCAAATGCAGTAAAGCTTACCAGTAAATACACACCAAAGATTCTAAATGTTTGTATTCTGCAATACCCTTCTTCATGAATTGTAAATGAAAGGTTTTGCACAAAACAGACATATAATTAGCACGTCTGAAAAGTCTCAACACATGGTATTATTTTACACCTGTAAAATTCAATCCAGTTATACTTGCATCAAAATATTTTACTATAAACATAAAAGATCTCTTAAAACACAGTTACTGTATGCTGCAATTATACAAATACTGTCAATTATATAAATGTATGCAATTTATTCTATTATTAATCATAATCCAAATCTTAACTTGCAAGTTAAATATTTTCTGGATACAGTATATCACACTATACTTTTTAAAGGATTTTTAAAAAAATCCTCCCTTTTTCATTTTACATTATACTGTAAATAAGAAAATGAAATGGAAAGAAAGTGTGGGTTTTAAAAAAAGTTGAGAACAGATATTTATATAAATAAACTAATTTTACCAATTATAATGCATGCTTTTTCTCACATTAAGAGTGCAGTTTCATGTTCAGTGGGCCTGCTGGTGTCATAAAAGATGCATATATACAGTACAGTGGTACAGACTAGCAGCAGATATGCAGTGCAACAAACTTACACTCAGATAAACACTTGTACAGACTAACACTCAGATATACACAGCTCAGATACAATGTCAGATGTTTCTTATCAATAATATCATCTGTACCCTGTACAAGTATACAAAGATTTTGTTTGCGTTACAAAATAAATATCAGAATTAGCTGTTAGCTTAAAGTGTCAGTGAAAAAATCACCATAGAATCAGTGTTTTCTACATAAAAAGGAAAAACTTTAGAATGAAAAAAAGAACAAAGCAAAATGAGTAAGACCTATGTATTATTACACACTTGTATGTACAGTATACTTCTACAGGGAAGCAGACTGTGTGACCTTTGAGTAAAAATGGGGAAATAATAAGGTAATTAAATAATGAGCAAAAACCTTGTTTCGTGATGCTGTGTGGATTCCTAACCACTCTAAACAGAACAAGATCATGCAGTTTTCAACAACATCCTACTAAGAAAGTACAATACATCACTGCAATCAGATTATAAAGAATAACAGATTTTTTCTGTCACATCATAAAATGTCTTTTTTATCACATGAGGTTTGCCTGCATCAGTAGTACAAGAGCTGCAAAGGAGCAAATAGAGGTTAGGTCCATGGTAAAAGTAGAAATAAAAATAAGACATAAAGTACATAATATAATGAAATATATTAAACTAAACAGATTCTTCAGAAACAATGAGTGAAACCTGAACTTTCTGCAGCATCACAATGGGGCTTTCCAGACTGCGTCCCTGATCCAAATCCATGATTAAAAACCAGTGAGCAATCATCTAGTGAAAACTAAAATTAAACAAATTACTGACGTGCTTCAGCACTTTCACTTGCCTTACTTGTAATTTTTAAAACACAGATTGCTGCAGCGAAGATATTAAATGAGAAGTCATATAACCCGTAGAAATGTATAGCATTATTAAAAGGAATAAAAGCAAACAGTGTGAAAATTATTTCTGATACATTAATTGTGCTAACAAATATACATACTGAGTTTATAAACGTTTGCCATTAACGAAATACTTTATACCTTCGAAGCACTTTCATTACTAAATGTACCACATCTTCCCTATAGGACATTAGATACTGTTGTATATATTGTGTAGATTTTTTTCTTTTTACAGTTCTGCCCTTATGCAAGCCTCTGTTAAAGGCACATCTTCCACACCTCACCAGAGGGCTGAGCAGACTGTAGAGTGAGAAACTGGGAGCCCCAGCTCCCAGCCGCACTGCGTGCAGCAGTCCCCAGAGGAGAGGGCAGAGCTAGCAGTAACAAGCAAGGGACGCTGGCTGTGGTGTTCTGCTCTGCCACGGGGAAGGAGGGGACCGGGTCTAAGCCCATGTCATCATGACCCATGTGACAAGGACTGCTTATGATGGGTAAGTGACCCCAGTTGACACCTGCCTGTAAGACTTAACACCCGATGGCACATACATCATACGGTAACCATGTGGCAAAACAACATCACTACAGCAGAACCCCAGAACCACATCAGACTGAAAAAATACCTCTAAAAACCTTAGAGAGCCATGGCTTAATATGAAATGTTTGACTGTCTTTTCTTTCTCAAATTATTACTCCATGCTTTCCACACCCAGACGAAACTATCAAAAATCTGTCCTTTGGAAGCTCAAACCTTTTTAAGAAAAAGATGGTGAACATTACAGCTGGCACTGGAATCATTTTCAAAACAATGTAAGCTTGGTTAAACATGACAAAAGCATTTAATTTAATTTCACAGAACTGAATTTCACGCAAAATGTTATGACTGGTTACAGAAGATCAGCCCAAAGTCTTGGCTGGAAGCCTAAAGTGATTGGTCGTGGTCATCTTGCACAATTACCATCTTTTCCTTAACATTAGCAACAGACTTTTTACTGTCTCCTGGTTCGACACAGCATGACTCCGCACACACATGACTGACTGCCGAGGCTCATTAACCTTCAGAAACAGCAAAGCAGGTCCTTTGTTGACCACCATTTTTACTATGGAAGCTTGAAGTCTTGATTGGTGACTCATGACACGCTCCAGTCTGCCGAAGAATGCTTCAGGGGAAATTAGTTAACTAAACTATCCCACAACTAATCCAAGCCTTCATTTGCAATTTCCCTGAGGTGAACTCCAAACACTGAAGAAACTGGATTGCCTTTCTGCTTTAGGTTACTTTTTCAGTGACCCAAAAATCATCTCCCCTCTCTGGGGAAAGTGTGTTCTTTCCATTTTCAGTGCAGGACACACTATCCTAGTGCTACTCTTCCTTGTAACCAGATCTCCTTCTTCCGTTGTAGGTTAAACCTGCCACTGAGATAGAAGACCATCCTACGGGCAACGTCAGCTCCCAGGGACAAAAATAGTAGGAAACAGTACAGAGTCTGGAATGACAGATATCCCCAAAATCTGCAATGTACATGCCTTCCTTCAACGTCTTGCTAATACAGCACACTGTATATTCCTTCTTATATGCATTTACTGATTGTTAGATAAACAACTTACAAATGGAACAAAACATTATAATCTGTGACATTTTTCTTACAAATTTTAGATGTTACTCCTGGTCTTGACTTATTATACTAAGAACATAGGAAAGTTACAAACAGGAGGCAGCCATACAGCTCAATTGTTTTGAGAATCTCTCTCAGCCTTTTTTTATGAAGAAACTCTTTAATTTGCTTTTCTGAGCATTTCAGTCTGTGAGGATTTCGAATACTTGAATTAGGTCCCCTCACTGTTCTCTCCATTCAAGACGATAAAGGTTCTTTCAGCCTGTCAGTGTAGGACATTGCATGAAGTCCAGAAATGGATCTGGCCACTCTCTACACTGAATATGTAAAGCATATTTTGTACTACAGTAACCAGAACGGCACACAATATTCTACATCGGGACATTTAATGTATTTAATCATGTATAAAGTTAACCAATCAGTTCCATGTCTGGAACTAAAACCTTCCCATTTTGATCAATGAGAACTTACTTCATCCTTCATCCTTTACTGTTCTTAACAGTGAGAAAAAACATCTCCCTCATTGCTTTCATAATACCCTGGGTTTGCAATTCACAGTCATCTTTATCTGCATACTGTTACATTTTATAAAAGACTGTCTTTCTCCTTATAGCTTCCACTGTTTCCTAGACTTGGATCAATGTTATCTATTTCTGCAAACCGTTGCTGTCCTGTTTATCCTGTTCTATTCTACATCTTGACAACCCTTATTCCTTCATAGTCTGTTTTCCCAAAATTATACACCTTTGCTGTGAACTTAACCTGTTCAGTTTTAAAATATAGCTCAAAGCATGATACAAAATCACAATTCCCTAATGGTGCTCTCACTTTGGTTTTCTTCACTTTATTTTGATTGTCTGAAAACAGCAGATCAATACTGACATTCCCTTGAAAAGGTGATCTGACAAGCTGAGTAAGAAAACCATTCAAAAGACATACTGTTAAGCATTGTATTTTACAGACCACATACTTCCAATATGAATAATAATGTTGAAGGAAAACCTGGTCATCAAGGTTGTCAGTAGCTGTATTTGAAATGGAATATATGGCTAATGACTATTTTTAACTGGTCTGATCTGCAGTATATAGGTTCTCTTAGTCTTGGTTTATCAGGTTAGTTTCCTGTGCACTAAATATATAGTGTTATAAATTAATTTAAAAAATAAAGAAACAAAGTTACTTTCATGCTGACCATATTTTCTCCATATGGTTCAGTGCCAGTAGATTATGCTATGGCTGGAAGGGGTTAACTGTTATTAAAAGTTTAAGTAAAAATGACAACTTAAAGTGTTCATACATTACAAATGACAGTGGGGTCGCATTATGGAATGGCCCAGATATTACAGTAGGAAGAAATCCATTTATACATTTTCAAACATATTACCAGTCACATCGACAAGTTAGAAGAACTATTAAGCAACACTTTACAAACCATTTGTTAACACGATTGCAATATTGCAAAAACAGAGTTTGAGTTTACAATAACACTTGTACTTCCAAAGGACATCACAGTTATTGGAATATGCTAAGATTTCTAATAGAAACCACAAGTTACCTTTCATTGAACAGGACTCTGCCAATTAAACTTCACCATTGCAGACCACAATGTTTTTATCGATCCCTTTAACAGCCATATTTCCTTTGTACACATGCCTATTCTTTTTGCAAAATAGGCCAATCAGCTGCATACAACCACAACATAAATTTACAGAAAAGCAACAAGAAGCATAATAACATAAATGCTAGCGTATCGATTACCCAATCAGCAGATTTAATTTCTATTGACAAAAATGATAAAACCTTCTACTATTTAAAAGAAACCTGCAGGACAGCAGCACTCTGTCGCTGCCACACACGTTTATCTTCAGAACTCCTACTATAAAGTAAGCAGTCTTTCGGAGCACCTCCAGAAGAGATTTTTTTCAGATCCCAAGCTCTTGAGTCCTCAAGGGTTTGTAAGTGAGAGCTAAAAGGCATACAAAGTGCCAGGATGTTGTCTTTCCACACTCACCTAAGATATCTGTCTGTGTTGTGCTGCTGCAGTGAGGTTAGGGGAAGCCAGGCCTGACAGCAGGAGTACAGTATTATTCCCTGTGTATCCTTGTCAATAAGCACACATAGAAACAAGAGCTTGCAGCTATGTCAAAAAGTTCTAATGCAGTTCTTCACAGACAGCGAAAATAACAACCTCAAGCGCACAGCTATTAAGAAAAATAAAAAGGTGTATCAAAATCTTTGACACCAAACCACCTCCTTCTCAAGAGCCTAAAGCAAAGATGCAGTTGGAGGAAAGACAGGAAAAGTGATTAAATCAACATTGTCTTGACTGGATGTTTGGTCATTTATGGGAATTTTATTAAACGTAATTAAAAATACCACAGTTATTTTTCCCTCCAATGCATTTATAGCTGAAGCTATACAAATGTTTAATATGAAATGTTTTATACATTGAGGTGTTGAAAATGAGAGGCTTACATACTGTAATTTCAAAACCCAGAAGCAAAATACCAACCACCATTCCTCATTAAAGGAACAGTTACAAACACTCTTAACATCTTTTTATTGCTGCTGATATTAATCCATGTAGACCCAGCATGATACAACAAACTGTTTATATTCACTTATTTCACATTGATTAATTAAATATAAATGATTACTGAGAAAACTTTAAATCTGAACGTGTATCATTCAATTTCTCTGAACTTTTTGACAGTTGTTTCTGATGGCCCTATCTCCAGACTTTGGCCATTTTTTTTTCATAATTTGCTTTAATGCTGTAGCCCATCCAGAGTCCATGGTCTCTGTGGCTAGGAGACTGCCTTGGGTTTTTGCAAGTAGCAAAAAATATGTCCTCCATGATAAAAATGCACTGCAGTACAGACACACAACCTGACCAAGTGACTGAAAAGGGGGACAAAGAAGTGCAGATTTCCAGGAAAAAGAGCGGTCTAAAATAATTCAGATGGTGAATGCAGAAAATAAACAAGCACATTTGGATTAGATAGCAAATGAAGATTAATATTTGTAATTTCACTTGAGAAAATTAAGCCTTTAATGCATCATGATTTTTAGAATGAATATATAAATATCAGAAGTATTGTGTATTTAGTGAGGTCTTCAACCCAGTCAAGGGTTTTCAAAGTAATAGTAAAACTTACCAAGAAGGGAAAGAAGGTGCTGTCAGACAGATGACAAGGCATGACTCACTTCCAAACAGGAGCCCTGAGCCTGTGGTATACCATCAACATCCTCCGGCTTGCTCTGCCAAAGATGAGATTGTTTTCTGGCTTCCTACAATATAGTGTAGCACTCAAGTCCTTATCCTAATCTGACCCTTTCATTGCCTGGAGGAATACAGACCTTTCTGTAAATAAACTTTTGCTTTGGGATTCACAACTATTTGCAGACCATATCAAAAACTGGAAACAATGTTGAAGAACAATACATGTCTTATCAATGCTTTAAAATGAAATCACTATACAACTTAGAATTATAGATATGGAATTATAGTACTAAATATACTATGTTTTCAGATCAGTGGTTATGAATACATTCTTGAAAAACCGTTGTGGTTGGAGAAGTTCTGATTCTATGCAGATGAGGTCTGAGGTTTTTGTTCACAGTTAAAATGTCAACACAGAGATTTGGAGCTTTGCCTGCTTGGATTAAATCCATTAAGAGAATGTTTATTGTTGATACTCCGTGCATTGTCTGCAAATTAATCACCCCTCTGAACACCACTGCATCAGTGAAGGACTGAGGTCACTGGTAGATTAGAAAGTTCACCATGTTTGACCCTCATTAGTGCAAGGGGCTTGAACTGACAACTATCATCTGCCTGAGTAAGGCTTTGCACTATGTGAGCAAATTAATTCTTACACATGTGCTAGTGATGGCTAAATCATGGCTTTGCTGAGCACCAGGTAAAAGAACACATTTATGATGTGGAATCAAATTCATCACATTTATATCTTAACTTCAACCAGAAAAGTGAGAGATTTGTTAACTACAAAATCATCTACATCAATATATCAGCAGGTTTCTCTTCTAAAAAATGTTCTCAGGCAAACATTTGCTGTAATCAGCGCATACCCACAATGTTAAATTTATAAACAATACAGGGCACAGGGAGAGAGCCCTTAGCTCTAGAGGCTGGTTCTCAAGTCACTTGGCTGCTCTACAAACATAAGGCAACTGATGCACTGCAACATCAGCTATCTCCAAAACAGACCACAGAAAGACCAATACTGCTCCCTTACAGCTCTAAACCCTTAAACTCTCCATGTGAGGGGAAGGTGTCCCAGTGGACAAGTGCAAGGACCTCAAGGTGACTGGATGGGAAAAAATCGCAGGTGCACGTGGTGGAAACACAGCTGGTGGCTGTTACTCTCCATGACAGACCCAGCAACGGAGAGCTTGAGGATGAGGCCCGGGCCTAAGGTTGCACCCCAGGAGGTTTCTGCTGAGCTGCCCTGGACAAACCCCGATAGGTGGAGACGAGAAGACTGCCCCTCTCAGCTGGCCAGGGAACACTGGAGAATCCCCCTGGGGGAGCTGGGTGCTGTTGCAGCAGAAATCTTGATCTTCCCTGCTCAGCCTGTACAGGGCAAACCCCTGCACAAGCACAAGCAGACTACCAACAGATAGAAGGGATCGTCAGACATTTCTTTTCCCATTCCCTGTGAACCTGGTTTATGATCTACATTCTGTGCTATTCCAGCACTCCCATCATCTCCACTGGGTCCCATCCAGTAAGGCTGTTTGGAGTATAAGATGAGACATCGCCAGGCTCAGTCTGGACTGTTAAATTAGCCCAAACGGAGCAGACTTTGCCCGGCAGCGACGCACACCTGGCCAAGGCTGGGGGTGACTTGAGCTGGGATGTCCTCCACTTCTGTGACTCCCCAGGTGCCTGTGAGCTTGCGATGTTGACTCTCCTCCTGTCTGGCCCTGCAGGGGGCGCTGTGGGGGTGGCGGTGTGAAAAATGGAGGATGGCTCCAGCAGTTGTTGAAGGCCTGAACTGTCCTCCTCCATGAATGCCAGCATGGGGAAGGTTGTAGTGAACTAAATGGATTATAAACTGGGTGAACTTAAAAAACAAGAATAACAGCGATTCCATTTAAAAAATGGCATTTTCTCAAATGAACACATTGTACTGCCAAAAATGTTTTTGTGGGCACCGTCCAACTTCAAAGCTGAACCTTCAAAATCACTTTCTAATCACAAAATAAAATATTGGTTGGTGAGTTCTTATAGCTAAACCAGAGAAGTTTGTGTAAAAGCTCTGGGCTAGGGATCTTCCTACATATCACTGTAATTAAACCGCTGTATAGCTAGATTCCTGATGTATTGGATTAGCTCCATTAAATTCACTGCCCCTATTATTTTGTTAAAATGATGTGGCTTTATACACAAAGGAAACATTTCACAAGCCATTGTGGTTGCCATGGCAATCACCTGAACCCATACAGAAGGCAGAAGACAAAGTTTCGTGTTGTGAACACTTTCTCTCGCAATCTCCATGGAGCATCATGGACACTTCTGCACGGTCCCAGTGGCCAAGAGGTAACCATGGCAACTCCGTCATATCTCAAGACATGAGCAGGAAAGAAAAAACAAGGCAGATCTTTCAAGAGAGAACTTTATACAGTACTCAAACCGTAACCTCCAAAAATAACCCTTAATTTCAAATTCAACAAAATTTTAAGAAGGAGACACTTCCATAACTGGGTTTAAAAAGTAGTATCATAGCACTAGCATCGCCTCTGGACTGCCTCTGGACTGCCTGTATCTGCTAAAATAATAAGGCGCGAGGGACTGTTCCTGTGTGAAAGATGCAATGTGGTTATCAAGTAACTCCCTTCAAATCGGTAGGGAGAGCAAGCTCTATAACACATGAGCAGCTAACATTTATATAGAGAGATATACCACCATCCTCGCAAAATAAACATACTACTGCAAGAAAAGGCAATACTGCCACCATAACCAACAACATCTGTTGTGAATGAACTAAATCATTAAAAAAATGTCTTAAAACCTGCTTGACAACTTCCGTAACTGTGTGTTAGATTGTATTGCATTATTATTGCACAGTATGCAGTATTTTCTGCATTTTCCTTGCCAGTACTCATTCATGACAGCTGCTTGTTAGAGCTGTATAGTGCTCTCAACCAGCTGCCACAGAATTACAACTGCTACTTCCTAGTCCCACTCTGCTTAAAGAGCACCCAGGAGCCACCCAGCCATCTAAATATCCAAAGATATTTAAGCCGAGAAACCATGAACATCAGCAAACGGGACAAACACCAAAATTGTTTTATAGCTTCAAACAAAAATAGTGCAATCAAAGTGGTTCCAATCTGTATGCTTACAAAAGATTTATAATGCCCCAGTATGTAATTTAAAAAAACAAAAACATGACTTCTGTAAGATGCATAACTATGCAGATACTGTAAGTGTTTATTCATGCAACACTTGGTGTACTGCTAACACCTTCACACAGTGCCTGAACAATGAAGTTTTAAGGGCAAAAGTAATGCAGACAGCTGCCTACGCCCAGTTTCCCTTTGATGGCTCTTAATCAAAGCCTTGCTTGGCCTCTGAGATCTAAAGAATCAGCATATACTGTGGAACAGAGATCGCCAGGCAACACACTGGATTCTAATTTCACAGAATGTTTGCTATTTTTATATTTCTTATTTTGTTGCTGCTTTAAAAAATACATTTCAGGATTTTTGATCATTTGATCATTGAGATGCTTTATGACAAAAAGCCCAATAGCTTTCCTGGATATTTAATCTGGGTGGAGTTTAGGAATAAATTTCTTATTTATAACTGTATTGTTCTGAAGACATTTTACTGCCAATTTAAAATGTATACAGTATTGTTCAACACACAAGTCGAACAGACTAGTGGATTGGAGCCAGATTCCTTATAGTAATACGAGTAGATTAGGCTATATTTCTTAATTACATCCTTTGCTACACTTTATTAATAACAGGAAAGGTTATAGGTGTCATGGGAGCAAAATTTAGGCTTCATGCATTAATCTTAACAAAGCCTAAACTAGAATAAGTGCTTGGAATGGATTCATGGGCCATTAAAATGTCAGGAATGAAGCATTCGTAAGCATTCTCTCCCTTTACAAATGTTTCATGAGTTTGTCCTTCTAATGGTGTTCTAATTTCATCACAACCCTTCTTTACATAGGCAACAAAGTTCTTCAGAGTCACTCAGTCTTGAAGGTCCAGTTCCATGTGTACATTTTAAGGTCTTATTTAGTCTTTAAACAAAGTGATATATAATGAAGAATCGCAAGAATAACGTCAGCGATAACATCCTTAAAGCTAACACTTAAAAGTAAAATTCAAATCAAAATTAAAAATCCATTTGACAGATGACACACAGTAGGTAGAAATGTTATTGGTGTACTATGACGAGGCTCGAGGTGTAGTGTCCAGCACACAAACCGTTACTGTGTCCCTGGGTACACTGATTATAAGGATATGTTAGGGTTAGAGTTGGAAGCAGGTTGATACTCAAATGTACATACCCAAAAGCATTATATTGAAGATGCTGACAATCCTATACTTAACAATAAGAATTGCCCATGCTAGCTCTCACTGTTAATTCCATTACATATTCCCCCAACACTATAATGAAAATCACAGGGACAGATTAATCACTATTGGTGCGGCAGTGACCTTTATGAATTTTACCGAACTAAATTAATTTCCACAGAAAGAAATTCTACAAGCGCAGTGTCGTGAGCACAGTACAGTGGATTCCGTACTCCAAGTCTTGGTTTAAACCTCCGTACTGATTAAACCCTGTTGGCGCTTGTTGAACATGGCTGAATTGTGGGTTTAATTTAAAGTATTCAAATTTGTTCATCAATAAAATACCAGAAACATATTTACATTCTATATCTAACATCCTTTTTTCACACACTTTCTATTAACTTTTATACAAAGCTAAATTCATCCTTGGAGTATTCTTTGTCTCAGAGCTGTTTCTGTCATATGAAAATATAACCTATATTCCATCAAAATACTTCCTTATTTTATTTTTCCCAGCAAAGTAATAAACAAACCCTGACAATTTGGCTTAGTTCTGTCTGCCTTCAAACCTTTCATTGTTTATTCTGTGCTATAATAACAGACCGTGCTTTGCCTCAAGGTATCACAGAATATTATTTCCAATTCAGCATTTTTCAAAACCTTTTTTTTTCTCCCTATCACAATATCTTGAGGGAGCCACATAATTATCTGCCTCTGCCAGGATGAACAGTAGAAAACACTCTCAAAAGACAGGAAAGTAATTTCCATGTCTGGGCCTGGGCCGTTCTTCCTCTGTAGCCTCAGAGTGGCCCACGAGAGGCACGGTCAGGCCACTTGGCACCGAGGAAAAAGCCTGCCCATCCGAGAAACCTGCTCATTCGAACAAACCAGACATGCTGAAGAATGAACAGTCAATACATTCAGGCACCATATTAGCACTCTAATGGCAATGCTGCAAAAAATCTCACTCACATTTTAATGGTCAAACACACAAATCGATCACTTTAGGACTAAAAAAGTGCTGCAGGAAATGGTGACTGGAGGAAAAATGCACACATTTGAAGCTTTGAGCTTTGAGAGCCAGTGTCTTGCTTTCCCACTGTTAATATAAGTAATAACTTGGCTGGGTGGTGCTTTTAACCAAAGTGAATGACATTGGCACTATTTTGTTAAGCAGGGTATTTCAGTAATGCAGCCCAAGACAAGTTCCTGCTCAAGAGTCCCTCTGGGACTGACCTTCCACTCCCAGTGCCCTGGCCACTCAGCCACACAGCTCTCAGGGCTTCCAAGAAAATCCACAGCACAACCCTGCGACATGTGCAGACCTGCTGTGCTTCAGTTTGAACCTGCTGAAGAAATGCTCAAGATACTTTGATATTATACATTTAATTAATTAAATCAAATGCAGTGAAAGAAACCCCAGGGGTTGTAAAAAAATGCGGCATCTTGAGATATTAAATTGTTTATAAATTGTTTTGGGTTTTTTTTAAGGGTCCTTTTATTTATTTTTTTGTTAGAATGCAAACAAGATCACTGGAGGCTAATTTCAGCCCGTCGCACTACAGTATGCACATGAGGTTTGCTCTTTGCGAGTCCAATAGGTTTTCATGAATATTGCCATCCTTCCTTCAGTACTGAACCTTGGAACACGACTCAAGAGTGGGCATTGTCACAATACTGGAACAAACCAATGAGATCGATCGATTTAACAGTGGAAATTAAATTAAATGTGTTAAAGTCCAACGAAGACTCCAATGAGACGCTTCCATGTGAATCTTACGCATTTATTTAAATAAACATACTTCAACCGGCAATTATGAAATGACTCGAGCACAAAGCAATCGATCGCCCGCGGAGATCAGTCATTACTCTTCCTTGAAGTGACATTATAAATGCTTTTCTAATCGCCGGCTTTTGTCTTCTCTCTCTTCAGAAAATCTGGAACCTCCGGCTAAGTCACCCAGCGCAGCTCTTCAGAGAGAAATATGAGCTACTGTACTTCACCTTGTGGTCTGGACTGAGCTTCAGACAGGGAAAAATAGCACGCACAACTAAAATGTAGAGGCAGTCCGTAAGAAATACATCAAGATTTGTTGTAAGAGCCGCAACATTTCAGGACTGTGCTTTTACAGTTATTGCCGCAGATAACGGGAAAATTACATTTTAACTGCTCTGTTGCACATCACTTGGTTTGCTCACCTCTGCAATTATAATTACAGAAATTTAATTTTATAATGAGAGTTTATATATAAATCAAATCGAGAGATTCACTTTTTTTCTTATAAAGATAGAACATATTTTCAAATACCAATAACTCCAGAAAACACCACAACAAAAACGCCATATCAAAAAAAATATCCTAAAGAGCTGCTCATACATGATATTAAAACTCGGTAGAAAATCAAACCACATTCTAGGAAGTTTAACTAAACAGAAGCTAAGTACAGTAACTTACGGGCAATACTTATCCAAGCTACAGTAAGCCTAGGGTTTCTGTTACAATGTAGCGACGACAGTCAGGAGTTACTCTCGGTAGCAGCACCACCAAGTGGTACAAAGACTTCGCTATTCAATCCTAAATAAAAATTAATCAAAAAACTTTATGCCTAGTGTGCTTTAGCTGCGAATGCTGCTGTCTTGGTAAATACGCACTACGAGCGCCCTACGTTTCAGTACGCGTTACAATTCTCGTTCCCTTTAAACACGTTCGCTCTATACTACAGTCGGATTTCAAAAGTAAAGTTTATAAAATGACAGAAAAAATCATCTTCGCCATTACAAAAACACATTATAATTTTTGAGGAGAATAAGGAAAGGAGCTCATATATCTATGTGATGTGAGAATTGGAATCGGCAGCTACATGAAATTCAAGACCTGCAATATGCAAGAATCATACCCAGACTCGAATTCTTTATGACAACGCGTTTATCACTGCATCAGTGCTGATTTGCAATACAGAGGTTGAGAGGGGTTACTTCTGATGAGATCAAGATATGTCACAAATCACTTAAAGGTCAGAAAGCCAGATCACTCTGTTAGCTGACTTACCAAGTGAGGTGTCCAACTACTCCAGTTCATCTAGCTGGGACGATGCAGCGAGTCATCAAGTTAAACCGCTCGGTTCAGTCGTCGCAGACGCGCTCAATGAAAAGTTGCAGTAATCCCAGTTTATGTATCTGCGCTTTCCTCAGAAACGCAGTCCAGGGAGTCAGTCTCCGCTTTTCTTTCCCCCCTCCGTGATCTCTTCTATCGCTCTCGGTGCCTCCCCCTGCACTCAAATATCTCTATTTCTGAATCTCCTTCACTTACTCTTTGAAATAGGAGACCAGACACCCGCTTTACTACCAACAATGGATGCGGCCAGTCTAAGGGGGAGGGTGACGTCTGTGAAAGTCAACAAACGTGGCGTTATAAACTGTTAATATGATTCTGTAGCTTAACACTACTGTAGCACATTATAAACTTAAATATCGCGATTTTTTATTTATTTTTTATCAATCAAAGAAGTTTTAAAATACAAAATAGAAAACGGCTATACCCCTCTGTGGTTGCGTAGTTAAAGCCCGCTCCATAAATGGACCAGTCCAGCATCTTTTCTGCAAAAGACGTGGCACAGAGGTTAGGCGATGTAATCAAACAAAGCAAAATAAAGTGAAAAGCTTTGATTGTCGGAAAGCAACTCAAATACACATTGCACCTACGCCGCAGGTAACGCCTCGATCTTGTCAACGAATCGCCCTGTGTTGCTTCAAATATTTGCTTCAACACCACAGATACCCTTTATGACGAGAAGTAGTAACATTATTACTAATTAACCGTTCTAAAAGAAATTAAATAAAAACACAATTTGTAAAAAATAATCCACCCTAACGATTTTGAAGATTGTTTGGGTAAAACGGATCTCAGAAAACAAATTAAATGGAAAAGTGTTTAATTTGCTGAGGTTGTCTTGGACTATAGTATGCGTTTAAAAATCAAATACAATCCATGTGTCAAGTTTTTCAGACTTGAGTCGTCACAAAATATTAAGCTTCAACATCTTCCTTTGGATCAACGTGGCATTTACAAATGTCATATCGAAGGGATTTCCGACAAAAGGGTGATTATAAAAAAAAGCTAGGTACTGTATTAGAATTTGAACTTGTCCTTACTATTAGTGGTGCTGCTATTGCGATCCCTGTGCTGAACTCCTCGTACCAGACTCTACCAGCAAGGACAACCGTCCATCTCGCTGAGAGTGAAAGTGTGAGCTGTCTTAAATGAAGACGTGTTGCACTCCTAATACAGAACAAACAAAAAAAAAACAAAGGTATGGAACAGAGAAAAATAAATCCACACAATAAAATTTTATTCATTGTGAACATATTAGATTTTTCTTCTTTTAGTACTTCAAACTGATTTGAAACTGAACTGGAAATACATAAATCTGAATGTCACTTCTGTACGTGCTGCAGGCACCTGAGTTGTTTTTTCCAAGCCCTGGAACAGTTGCAGTGTGTTTATTTCGCTTAGGAAAAAGTAGAACAAAACTCTTTGAAAATCTGACCCACAGAGCATTGACCTGTTTGCACATTTAGTATAAAAAATCTCTAATCTCAGCCAGTGGATTATTTCCCACACGTCTCTCAAGATCTAAGATTCACAGACATTGGGAACCCCGTTTTTTCAGATAAAGATCAGGTCTGTTGGGGCCTTATCCGAAAGTTCATCCAGTTTAAATGTCAAAATCCACTTGAGCAGTCTTATCCCACAGTAGGGTCTCAATTCGGAAAAGTACAATAGAAAGTCAAGGATAGACCTGAACTGAAATACTTCACTTCTACCAGACTTTTTTTTTTTAGGAGTGCCTGCATTTCATGTATTTAATAAAATACAGCAGAGCGGTTGTCATATTCTAAAGGAGAAAAAATGGGGAACATTATTGCGTTACAGCAAGAAAAGTATTCCCTGTGCCACAGCACACAAATCAGAGAGTGGAGAGAAAGCAGGGATAAAGTGACCAGTGTCCCCACCAAGCACATTACTGGCTTTATAAACCAATAACTGTAAGTAGTGCAATGCTCTAATGGCATAATAGCCAATTCCTTGTACCTTCTCTTTATTGCCTCTAGGAAAACACATTAAATAACTATAAATTGAAGCCTAGGGTTGAAAGAAGGTTCATTCTTGTGTGCTGAATTTCACAGAAATTCACACAGGAGTTTATAGCTGCTGCTTTTCTAAAGCAACCTGTAAAGTCACCCAAGCTGTAACTCGGCCACCGAAGAGGGAGATCGCCCCAAATTTGGTTTGACATGAATGATTTTGTGCTGCATCAGTTATATTACCTCCCATAAATAGCTCTGATCAGCATGTGGAAAGATGTGGTGGAACTGACGCAAAAGCCGTTTTTGAAAACTGTGCTGCTCAACAGTAAAACTAAAGATGGAAAAAAATAACCTTATTTTTGAACACTGCACTGTCTTCATTTAGAAGATGAGTAGACATTCAAAGCCATTTAATGCATTGTTGGTTCTAGCTATGATTCAATCCTGTTACATTTATAAAGAAGAAATCCACAATCAGAATGGATCTGAGGGGCTCTTCAAATTGTCATCCTGTAATTATGCCTCCTATTGCTGTCATCTCTGGAATGAACCAATCTGGAAAGAAACTAACTCAAGGTACCTGAGTGAAACCAACCCGCAGGCGGGGCAGGAGGCACTTGTGGTCGTCCTCTGTGTAGAGAGGCCAGGCTGAACCGTGGAAGACACAAGGAAACAAGAAGGAAGATGAAGATGTGGTCCAGGTTGTGGACCTGAAAACCATGAGCTACACTCAAACAAGTATAGAAGCCGGTCTAGTAGTTCAAGTAAGGAGGTGCGTAGTCTGCAAAGGAACAAGTAATAGGTTTATTCCATGCTGAAAAGAGAAGAAAGAAAACAGCGTTTCGGCTGTGGAGCCTTCTTCAGGTGTGAAACACTGTGTTTCCTTTCTTTTCTTTTCGATATGGAATAAGCCCGTTACCTCTTCCTAAGAAGCTGGTCTGTCTGTTACTGTCTTTATTAAAATATATATACTAAATGGTACTGAATTTTATATAGTACAGTATATCAATTATTGTAATATAAATTATAAAAATATGCTAAAATTTACATATAGTAAATGATATAATATATATTTATTTAGATTCCTCCCGTAAGTTGTTTTAAACGCAAAACTACTCCCATGAGTATAATCTGTTTTACTTCTGCTTATACAAAGAGTTTTTATCTGCTTGTCAGATTCAAGTAGCACTTCAGGAAAAGATGTAGTGTGACAATTTAATGAGCAGACTTTTTAAATTAAAAAATCAACTGTTATTCCCAGACCAGCAAGCCTTCCCCAAAGATCTGCTTTTCCATTTGACATATGTTGCACTTTTTCTTCAATTTGAAGATCTTGAAAATATATTCAGGGAAGTATTGTCATCTCAAGCTCTCATGTTGACTGGCAGATGTATATAGAGGACATGGACTGTGAAGTTATAAGAGCTCCAGCATAATGCCTGTTTGCAGTGTGCTGCGTTTCCCACATTCTGCATGTTAAGGAGTGAAACAATCTTATTTGAATGCTACTTTATTAATCAGTGTCAATCATGGAGCCAAAGGCACACAACATTCCACCACTGTTGGTGAGACACGAGGGCTTGCTGCAGTGATTAAGGAGAAGGTTATCATCCCAACAAACTTTACGGCAACCCGGAAAGTTTACGTTAAAGTTAACACTGACGCATCAGAATTGACATTCATTGTGATTTATTAAATGCTCTGCGCGAACATGACTTTTTCAATGTTCTTAAGCTTGTGCTAATCAATCAAAGCGTGTTTGATTTATGATGGCAGCCCTGTTTTGATGTGTAGAGTGCGCTTAATTCTATTTAACGCCTCTGCTCAATGCCAAGGTATATGGGTTGCAGCCAAGCCTGTGAAAATGTCTTTTCTTGATTTGAAAGCAGTTTCTGGAAAGTTTTAGTAATGTGTAAAAACATGGAAAGACACCTAAACAAGAAAAAGCTGGTGAGTCCTTCTTTTCATTGGACTGATAGCCACTCAGTGAAAGGAGAGTCATGTGAAGTATCATTTCTATAAAAGATGAAGTGTGTTACATAGTCCTGTAACTCTTTGTGTGACCCCTGAGATCTTAATCTTGTATCTGCACATTGATCTCATTTCAATTTCGGAACACTTTTGAGTTGATCTTGTTACTTTTGTCAAATCACCCTGAACCTCTTTCCTCTAGGCTGAACATGTTTCTTCAACATATAAAATATGCAAGTATGAAGGAGAAACTCATTTATTATTACTGTTGATGGAAGATATCAATTCCCAGTACATTTTATCACAGTTTGCCCACGTGGACTCACGAGAGATCACAGGTCGAGGTCATGGGATGAAGCCATGGTGCTTGTCTTCTTCATGGGCATGTTATGTTTACAGGGCAGATCAGCAATCCAGGCCTTTCTGGGGGTAAGAAATTGTTTGCCAGAGGGCCAAGCATTTATTTTCGGCGGCAGTTCAGAAGAGAAGAAAGAGAAGAATAATGATTTTGCATGTTTGTATTTAAAATGCTGTAGAGTCTTTAGTGAAGAAACAAAACCGTATTTTTAACAGTTTTTATGATTGTTACTAGTTTACAGCATTCATACCATGGAAATATTTTTATAGGAGTTTATGTCAAAATGCATTGTTTTAATCTTTGCTGTTGTCCTTGGACATATTCCAGGGATTTTGCCTTTTCACTCCAGAGACAATGACGGCACAATTCCACAGTTGTCACAGAAAGATAATGAAGGTACAGCTTGAATGAATAAGAACTACACAAAGGAGAGAAGCAGATGGTTTAAGATGTATTGCTACCTGTTCCAGCAAGCTGCTTTACACACAGCACTTGAGAACACAGTGGGAAGGCATTTGTTTAAATTGTGTTAATGCACCTTGTTAAAAGTGAATTTCTGCTTGATGAAATACTGGAACAAAATAAGATGAATACTCTCAATCTAATTTATAGTTTGCGGGCCAGTGTAATATGGGTATACAAACTTCTTAAATAATAATCACCGAATGGTTTCTGTTGCATATCCTCTTTATCAGGAAATAGCAATTGTTTATTGCCTCTCAGGAAAGGGTCCTGTGTACACACTCTGACACTCCACACTGCACACATCCTCTTGTCTTCTGACGTGCCCCGAGCTCCCCTGCACCTAACAGGAGAGCCAATGCCAACTGGAGGAGCACTGTCTCTCGCTGATTTCAGTCGCCATAATCCCAGCACCCCTTTGTTTTACCCCAGCCAGAAGACAAACCATGCATATGAACGAAGGAATTCCCGTGCATGGTTCAAGTCGGTTCATCCGAAGTACAAAAGAGGTTGATGCCGCTGCGAAGATGAGATCTGACAGAAACACCTGACGTTTTTTTCAGGCCGCCCCTAAACTGAAAGGAAACTCAATTTTCAAAATTGATTCGAATGCATTTCCCTCAAGCAAGTCGCCATTTTTATCAATGACACTTTTTCAATGATTTTTTGTGCATCATAAAAGTACCCCTGCAGTTATGATAAGCCTTGGTCATGCAGAATCAGTATTAATTCAGCAGACGTTGCGTGCTCAATATGCAGCTCATTTTCCTTCACGTCAAAGGCAATGTTGAAAACCTGGTCTCCACCAAGGCATCCTGGGATTGCCTGGCCAAGCTGGACTCCTGCCTCGCTGCCAGCACACTCAAGACCAGCAGGACCCCCACTGACTGCAGCCTACACCCCTTCACCCCCCACCCCTGGCCCCTAGCAGCAGGCCCAATTGCTCCCCCTCGACTGCACCCGTGCAGGGCGGGACTGCTATCACTCTGCACACAGTGAGCGTCGCACCAAACCCACGTCTCAGCCTGCGTGCCAGCCAGCCCCACCTGTGCTGCAGATCCTGTCACCTGCTTTTTGTGTTTTATACCCACTGGTCTCCCGATCCCATAATTAATTCCAGCGCTGTACAGCACAGGCACACAAAATATTTAGTACCTCGGAGACCTGTCAGTCCTGAAGATCTTGACATATTTTAGCTGTCATCTTTATAGATTATTAGTTGTCAAACATATGTTGGAAGCAATGGACCTGCAGTGAGCAGATGGAACACGTAGATAGATTGTTTTTGTGGTTAATGAGATTGCAAATGTATTCCGAGATTTATTTTTCCATTCATCTGGAAAAACTGCAATACTAGTGGAAAGTGTCAATTTGATGTAAAACAGTGAAATAGTATTTATTACTTACTCTGTCAAAACATTACCACCTTCACCACATACCTGACAGTCCACCTTGTTTAACAGCTTGATCAGAAATATAATTTCTCAAACGATCACAAGATTCTGAAATTAGCTTTAGAATACAAGAAGAGTTTTGCAGTCTGTTATAATGCACCAATTCACCAACATAACCTACAGACTCAAAGTCAGAATTTAATGGAAATTCTAATTGGTACAGTAACAAACAAGGAACCACATTAGCTTTGTAGTTCTGAATATTACATTGTTTTTAAATTGATGTTTTTATTTTGAGAAAACGAGCTGGGGGTAGTGACCTGAAATTTCCCACATTTGCACATCAGTACCAGCTAATTTCGACTTCCAGCACAGAAATGTGAAATGATTATTCATCTGCCAAATAGGGCATTACTGATATAGACTCTTTTTAATCCACAGAAAACATAATTTAATCTGAATATACAATAACAACCTTTAATTGAAATGTAATAAGTTTTGTTCATTAAAGTCAAATTCATCATAGGGGATTTTATTAATTTTTATTACTTGATGTTGTAGGAGAAAACAGGAAACAAACCTACAGTACATGTGGGAAAGCAGGGAGGGTGTGAACACATGGAAGGAAACAGTGCGTGTTTGAAAAATAAGACATACAGGCAGAGAGAGTGATGAGAAATTCTGTGTAAATTCTGTTAAAGCCTTTATTAAATCTGTCGGCAGGTAGTCTTGCCAAGGTAAATATAACTGACGCTGAGGGACTGCTCATACAAAAAGCAAGAACTGAAAATGAAGTCAAGGCATGAAGTGTTGTTTTATATAATCACATTTGTACAAGAGCGAAAGTCCTGATATTCTATAACAGACAACCCAACTCATATCTGCTCATCTGAAACTTTAACAGGTTTCATGGATACTTAAATGGAGAGTAATTATACAGGGAAAAAGCATTTTCTTGTGTGTGTGAACAAACAAGTCTAATTTTAATTAGTCCCCGTTGTGCTTACCTCAAAGCCAATGAGCCAATCAACTCTAATAAAGAGAGTTATCAAAACACCTCATAAATTCACAAAGTGCTAAACATTTGCATATTCATGAGAGAAAAATTGCTTCAAATGTTTTGCTCAAGGAGTGTGCTTTTAACATAATTTAATTTGCCACAAGCGTTAAAAAATTAGCACCGCTACCTGAAGAAAACGCACCTACATTTTTCATTTTGGGTCCCTCCAGCTCCCATCCGAACTGGAGGCAGAGCAAAGACCAGCTCCGGGAAATCCAGCAGGTCTCTCTACCTGTCTTTCAGAACAGAGCTCGAGTCCTGCAAAGGTAAAACGTTTGTAAGAAGTGACAGCCATTGCTTTGCGGCAATAATCCATCATTCAAACCCTGACATGAGGGTCAGCCCTGTCCAATTGTAATAAGTCTGCCATATTTCTCCAAACGAAAGGTATTATGTTGCCTAGCAAATATGTACTCAGATAAGTGTCTGTACTTGCACAGCAGACGAGTTAATTAATTTTAATTACTCACAGGATGCAAGACAAGGCCAGAATATCTGTCAGGCAAGAGAGATGTGGAGAAGAACCTGCCACAGGACAGCCAGGGAGAATTAAATGTCTCGGAGATTATCAGACTCCTGGCGGTGAATATTTATTTCGTTTTAGGCTACGTTTAATTTATATTCAAAGGGTGAGAACGCTTTATTTTGAAAGGTGGAAATGCAGTGCTGCCTGTCTTTGGCTTGGCAGCAGCTTGAGGAGGAAACAAACAAGTGTGCCTGTTACGTTACTTCACAGGTGGCACAAGCAACATCTTTGATCCTGGTGGTCAAACCCAGACCCCCGGCTGCCATGCTCCTGGAACAGGGCTGGGATTACTGGCCGGACTGCTGTGACGAGCTCCTGCAGGCCTGCATTCACTCCTCCGGTCAGAGGATGGCTGGGTGTGTCGAGGAGCTCCTTCACAGCTCCTCAAGCTTCCCAAACAGCACCAGCCGTGCTCCACAGTGACTGAAAAGTTCTTCTAGATCAGCACGGCGATGTTGAAGCTGGAATCTGGGAACACTCTGAGTATAAAGAGAGGACAGTGAGGCGCGGTCAAGACATGATTTATACTGATGAGAACTGTAAGCGATGCCCTTCTCTGCAGACTGAACATGTCTTGCATGTAGAGTAGTACTGACATCTTCATATTCTTAAAGAGAATTAAAATCTGTCATAAAAATTCACCCTCAATTTCCCCCCCCAAAATCTCCTTTCATACTTTCTGCTGTCAATGTGTTGTGTGCTTGTGCTTCTTTCGGATGCTAGTTTGTCTTGCAAGAACGTACATAAGAATGTTAATCTGTGGTTAGAATAGCACAGTACTAAGCTCTAGCTATGATTATGATAGCTATAATAAAGCAAAATCAACACAGAGAAGCTCATTGTGTTGTATATTATCTCTGGAGGCTTGGAGAGTGTAAGGAATTATTAGAGTAATAATTAAATTTTTAATTTTTCTGAAAAAAAAACAAAAAAAACACAAATAACTGAGAGCCCTGGGAGTTTTTGTCAAATACTCATCTTATATATGATACACTTTATCTCTAAAAAGAGCCAGAACAGACCAATGAACATGATGTGGCTCCATCTCACCCCACACACTTCCTTGCCTTCCACTTAAACATGTAGTTGACTATCGTGGCAGATATCGTATGTAATGCCTCTTTTCACTTGCAGTGTAAAATCAAATAACTGGTATGAATCCAACTCACAGCACAGGATCCCTGTTCAGGCTGATCATATCTCTGTCCTCCTATTTTAAATTGTTTATAAAGGGGAAAACAAAAATAGGTCAACCTGTCTATCTCTGAAGTCTAATTATAAAGTATATTTACACAATGGTCTTGGTGCCTTCAATGGACTGTAAGAAACGCTGACGTAAATTAGTTTTTTGGGCTGTTGTGAACATTTCAATTATGTGAAGATAAGAAGAAGAAAAAATGTAAAAAGCCAAAACTGTCTAACAAAAAAATTGGAAATTTACAGTAAATGAGAAAGATATATAATAACAATAAAATGTGTACTATGAGTATTCAGTCATGGCTTGTTTTCAGTAAAATTTGAAAAGGGAATTGTATTGTGTGAAAATAAAGCATTTAAATATAGCGGAAGAGGAAAGAGGAAGAGGAAAAAATCCTTTGAATTGTTTCAGAATATACATTATTTGATCTCAGACTCCAGTAACCTTCTTGATATATTAATTAATTCAAGAATTCTGATGAAATGGCAGTTATTTACAAAATATTTCAAAAGCAATAAACTGTAGTACCACCACAGTGAATCATTAAACCATATTTATGAGTTCAGCTACTGAATGTTCTCTCAGCTAATAATTTTCAGTAAAATGATGCTAACATAATGATAGAATTATGTTTTGATTTTAATTCCCTAACTTAGTTTATACAGAATTTTATGCAGCTAATAAAATGCATCCCTTCCTATTCTACAAACAGTAAATATTGAATTATCTTCTCTTGCTTGCTATTTTTTAATCTATATTAGCAATCCTTCTAAGCCTAGTGAAATAATAATAATAAAAAGGGGAGTATACAATGCTAAGAGCTACAGAATATGCTGAAACTACCCGAGACAACACTGGTGAGTCTTGGCATAAAAAGGTGAAGAAGTTCTGTGGAGAAGAGAGGTTTTTGAAGCCTCTGAATCTCAAGATTCAAAGTGTGACAACATGGACATGATGCTTTACTAAATATACATAGGCATCAAAATAAACTTAGACTCAACAATACCCCGGCCAAACACAATCAGGTCATTTGACATGCAATACTTGTTTTCTGTTTGCATGGAATACGCATATATATAAAAGTCAGAGTTTAAGGAGTTTTTAAACTAACAAGAAACTGTTAAAATGTCACAAGCCTGTTCCACCTATAAGTATGCATTGTAAGTCCAGAATCCCTGAAGATCAGCTCTCTAAACTGCTTGTTCACTGACCGGCATCATCAGTTCTGCTCTACTTCCAGAAATCCTAGTGCTTAACTCAGCAACCTGTGAACGCCAGTACACAATAATTGTTATGTGGGGGCACTAAGCTGTGCTAAGTCCGGCTCAAGTTGTCAGTGAGGAGCTGTGTTTTGCAGGAAAAGCTGGGCTGTTTAAGGCTCGTCCAGCTGGTGAGGACCAGCAGTAGCACCGGACTTGTTTCCCGTCCAGCTCTGGTTACCAGCTCTACTCAGTTCAGCTCCATGGGCGTCTGTGCTGGAAAACCCAGCAGGAATCCTAAATGACACAGCATGACATTCAGCAGACAGCAGTGTCATCACGGACAGCTGGACCACATCAGAGTCGGCCACAAACCATCTACATCATGTCATGCACATGACTAAAACACGACGTGCTGACAGCTGGATCCAAACCACACAGCCACTGGGTTCCAAAGGTTTTTTTAAAGCAGTGTTTTTCTTTTCCTGTGTTTCTTTTCCTGCTCCACTCTCCTGTGCTCACAATCCTATTGGCACCATGGTGTATTTTTCAGATAGCACGTTGCAAGGTTAAACGCCTCAGGAGAAGGAATTCAATGGTCTTCTTGAGATCAGTGCAATAATATCCTGGTTTATCACAGGATAATCACCTTTAACATAAGCACAGTCTACTTTCCAGGCAGATCTAGGGCCGAAAGCTGATGAAATTTGAATTCTCTCTAGGTAGAGTTATTGAAAACATGCAATATAGATGTAGTGTCAGTCAGCCGCAATGGACTTGAATATTACATTTTAAAAGCAGAGCAAGCAAAGTCAATCTTAATTTCATTCCATCAAAACTGTCATCTGTATCAACACACTCACAGAGACTTACAAAAGCGCCCTGCAGCGCACTCTAATCAGATCAAGTGAAAAGTAGCATAAACATGAAATTGCAATGCATTATTATGAATTAAACCAGAGATGAATTACATAGCACACATGATAAAAGCTAATATTGTTTATTTTGAACTTTGCACTCCATATGTTTAAGCATTATTATTATTATTTTTGTCACCATGTGGCATATCTGTTCTCACCAGATGTGCAACAGAACTCAAAGTGATAATTCCTTCTACAAGAAGCCATGTACCCAGACTTTTTCACTGACACCACTGTGCCACCTGATCCTATTTTCCTGCAGATGTCTGGGACAGCTGCTGGAGAGCACATTAATCACAGTTATACACATGATCACGACAGAAGTCGAGAGGATTCATCTGTTTGCAGCAAAAGATTTAATTCAAGAATACCGGAGAACAGCAGACAGTAAGATTTAAACCACAAAAGATATGTGCATGTACAGTATTTGTGTAAGTAAGAGAAAACATATAACATTAAATTAGTTTAGTTTACAAATACATTTAGGAAATCTATCAAATGTATTATACATGACCAATTCAGCTGAATTCCCACAGTATTCTACTAACCTGAGAGTGGTTGGAAACTTTATTATAAATAAAGCCAAGCTCTGACTTAACAAAGAATCAATGTCCTCCAGCCTGTGGCCACACCACTAGGCCTGTTCCTTCAGGCTCTGATATCTGACACTCAAGAGGTCAGCAATGAAACAAACTGCACATTTACTCTCGTCTGAAGAATGCAGATTTTCCGTCGATGGGATGCTGTTCCAAAGACATATATGAAAGTGTTTTGTGTTTTACCCTAATTTTCCCCTTTGTTACCAAATTCCGATGTTATCTGAATCTACTGTACCTTTTTAAAGCCAGTTGCTCTCCATCATATTTCCAAGAGAGCAGTTAAGCTTGAAATAAATCACATTTTAGCAACAAGCAGATCTCTATCACGGAAAAGATGTGAAATGAAGAACCAATGGATTTTAAAAGTTTGTCATTATTATAAACAACAGTAACCCACCTCAACTCATCCATGTATTTCTGTATTCTTACAGTGAGAGTAACCAACTCAGAAAGAATATAGAGGAGGGTTCAGAGGAAGGATCTCTGTTAAATGCAGTTTCATCGCCCAGATTTTTAAAAAAGAGGGTTTTACATCCAAAAGAAGAGGGAAAATCCTTCGAATGAAAGGACTTAAATGAAGCTCAGCCCCTGGAAAGAGGTGCTGAGGTTGGACTGGAGTGATGCGGCAAGCATGAGGCTGGACTCCATGTGACTCATCCTTGTCTCACAGGGCTTTAACGACAGAAACAGCAAAGACTTCCTCGCCAGCCTGTTGTGACGTTTGAAAACAGGTTGAAACAAATTGTTCAGAGAATCAGTGTCGAATAATTACCCTGTGGTAGGAACATGTTTAAATAAAATGGAGCTGTACTTCTAACCAATGCTGCTCTTAAGCTACTCTTACACTAAACTGTTCAAACAACTGAGTGTGTGTATATTTAGAGGACACTGAGCCTTCCTTCGCGTCTGCAGCAGTCGCTTGCTGTTGCTGGTCTCTGGCCGTGCCATTTTCTTTGTTACACTCTATAAGTGTTTTAGTTATAAACCTTTGCTGCTTACTCACCTCACATTTCGCTTTCATACTTTCATTTTTGCTCGCTCTTTGCCTTCCGTGAATAACATTATATTCTTCTTAACTTATTTCTCATTTGGTGTCACAGTTACAGCAACATCTTTCAAACTGACATGAAACTGCAAACCTCTGTAAACTTGTCTTCTACTGTAGATGTTAGAAGCTGCAAAGAAGTGCAAGAAAGTTGGATATTCAGGAAATGGAAACCATATGTATATTCGAAATAGGATAATATTGATATTACTTTTAGCTGTGGTCCTCTTCTGTGAAACTGAAAGCATCCTGGGTACAGTCCCTAACCATAGCCTTATGGTGAGTGAGCAGCTAATCTAGTAGAAAAGTAACCAGGGTTTTACTGGACACATTACTTTTCACTTCATGATTCTACTTATTTGGAGGTGATGGCTTATCAGATATGCTTTTGAAAGAATTGTAATTTTTAAGGATTAAGGGATAAATTTGATTGCCATAGAGCTAGCTCATCAATCAGGGATGGATTTTAAGGATCACTGGGGAGAACAGCAAAGTTAATCTCAGAAAAAGCGGAGTGGCATGGTCCAGAACTCCCCCTGTGATTGCAATGGTCTTTTCCTTTCAATTAACAAGTATGCGGCATGCGGTCAGCACAATCTCTCTTTTAATTCTACTTTTCTGATCCTCTGTCTTTGTACAAGTTGGTCAACACATCGCCCTGCACTGCTTTGCAGAGATTACTCCCTTTTGTCTCTCAGCTGCTGGTTCATTTGTCATGAAATCTGATGCCTCCATCCAGACCAATTTAAAAAAGAAAAAAGCTGAGCACATTTCTGTGGCTCAGTTCATTGCTCCTGTTTGTTCTTGGCCTCTTAGATCATCAATCACCTAACTTTCATTTGTAACTTCAGTTGCAAGCCTCACTGAGGAATGACTACAAGATGTATCTGTTAAACAAGAGGATGACCCTGTCAAACACAGAGGCATTAAATGTCCATCTCTTCGTACCTAAGTGCACACTTTGCTTAAACAATTCAGTGATCTCTTCCTGCGACTTCTGTTGGGTACAGTGATCTCAGCTCAAATTAAAGCATATGAAGGTTTCAGGTGTCCAGCGTGTACATAAAATGGATAATTCAACAAACCTATCTCTCCCTGTCTTCTTCTAATACAAAGAGAACCAAGAAATTATTTGAGACTGATGTGAAGATGACTGTTCAGATTCATGGAAACCTGGGACTGTGTAACAAAGAATGGATCTGCAGGCAAAAAGGAAAGAACCAATAAGCCTTAGTCCAGTATCTAAGGAGCAGCAGCATGATTAGGAAAACAATTGAATCCTTGCAGCTTACTGATTTGTGTTTTTTGTTCTGTTCACAAATATAAGGCGTTTGAATTCCTAGGAGTAAACTCTGGTACTTTAGTAACAAGGTCGTTTCTGCATTGCTAATGTAAATGAAGTTGACTGCTAGTCATCTCTTGGAGACAGTTAATATGAATTTTGCTTTTTTCCTATCAGCCTAAAATGCATGCAGATCTACATGATGATTCAATTAAAATGTAAATTCTCATCCTATTACTAGAATAGACAACAGGCATTTGGCTTTACTAAAATCAATCCAGTGTGTGCTGATCCACTAATGTCCTTGTATTGCAAGCAATAAAAATTTAAGACTGGCCACATTTGTAATAGATTATTATTTCTTTCTCCAGTTTCCCAGGAATTTAAATAGGATTTATACATGCTGGGTCAAACTAATATCAGATATTGCATGTGGAAGCAGAATGGCTAACTATGTTCATCTGCCAAAACAAATTTACCTTTCACTCACTGTCTCAGTACACATGTATTTACAGTCTCTTCTCAGAGGTTTACCTAGGAATGAAAACCTCCAACAGCTCCCCATAGTCTGGAGTGTGGTTCTTCCTGTATCTCACATCAGCATAATGCAATTCAGCGCTGTTGCAAATTCTTTCTTCAGAAACATTTTTTACTACACAATGACATTTTTTCAACACGTGTAGAAAAATAATGTCAGATTTAAGAGAACATGAGGCTTTTGCTCAATAACATCAGTTCAGCAATCACATCCTTTTTTTTTGCTGTGAACATCTGTCCTAATGCAGTGCATCATCCCAGAAAGCAGCCAAGCCATTTCCTCAGTATCCTGCAGGCAATGCATCATCTGCATTTGTCCCAGCATGGCGTGCTACAATTCTGACAGTCAAATGTTCACAAAAACTAGCCCTTTATGCATTTCCCACCTACGGTACACTTTGTTATACTATTCTGTTACAGCTTTGAAGAGTGGTTATGTATGAAGAGAAACTTTTATTTGGAAGAGTTTTTTTCTCTGTGGTCTTTCAGTGAAGTTTGTGCTGGCTCCTGCATTGTGAGCCCTCAAGAAGGAAGAAAGCTCTTCAGCTGAAAGTGAGTTCCAACAATGTCTCACAAGAGGCTCCTCCACACGGAGCTCCAGCTCCATAAAGCAGTCTCAAAATCTCCTCACAGAGACGTTTACCTAGGAATGAATACCTCTACCAGCTCCCAATACTCTGTAGTGCAATCTCTGCTTCTTCCTGTACTAGTAGATCCTGTAGCTCCCGTCAGCACTGAGGCAATTCAGTTCTGTTGCAAAACCTCTCTGTGTAAAATCTGTGTAAAAAATATATTAGACAGATGTACAGTATATGATATCGCGGAATCACAAATAAATACTGGAAGTAACACCACAGCAAAACTATCTGGGCCTCCTGGACTGAATTTCAATTCATGAAGTCTGCTGAGTCGTAAATTTGATCGAGTCATTTTTCTGTCATTTAGCAGTCAGGAGGTGTGACGTGACAGGAATCATCTTAAGCAAACCTGAAGTTTTAACCCAGGGACGACCCTCCACCCTTCAGAAGGCGTCAGTAAGACAGTGAAGTCACCTGCAAAATCAAGTCAACCTTGAGGTCAGGATGTCAGTGAAAACAGACGTACAAGGTTAGCAGACCTGACTTTAGTTCAGAGATTTCAACATGAAAATGTTTTAGGCAATATTCACAAAGGACGTGTTACAAATTACCATTGCTGGCACGTTCTCTTAAAAGAATACAACACAAATCAAAGTTTAGTGCAGTAGGTTACAGCACATTATTTTACAGACATGGTGTTGAGCTATTCTTCATTCATTTCAAGCCTTCAGTGGTGAATGTTTATAGCCCTCAGAGAAGACCATGCTGATGCTGAAAATGCTTTGTGAATTCCAAGTTATCTCTAAAAGCATTTTTTGACCCATACTGATCCCTTCTGTAACCTTTTCTCCTTTGTTTTTTATTGTGAAATCAGCATCTATCCAGTTCTCACACATTTCATAACACTTATCTTATTTTCTAAATATGTTGTGTTAGAAACCACCTTCCAATAGTGTCAACCTAACAGGTAGAGATGATGTGGTTTCTGTGGTACTGACTGTGAATGTGGTCATTAGACTTTAATAAATTTGGCCCCTTAAGTGAAGATAAATGGGTTTATAATGTGGTTTGGAAGAGGCAATTAGTAAACAAATCCATAATTGGGAAACTGATGACTTAAGTGGAAACTAAAGACAAGTGCATATTTTGCAAAAATATAATTTTGTAAAATTTAAATTAAATTTCATTTATATTTAAATTAAAATATTAGATGTTATTAGATATTAAAATGTATTTTTAAAGCCTTATTTTCTTTAAACACTAGATAGCCAAGCCTTAAAATGCTTCTGTTTTTTAAGAGCCTCTCAGGTCTGTATACATATTGTCCTTTCAGTCCATATTCAGTAAATTCAGTCCATAGTGTGGAACATTCACAAATGTTGCATTTATTTTTATTTTTCTTAACCCCATTTATTTGCAGCTCTGCATTTCTTGGCAAGTGTTCTTCCCTGCAGATTGGCACACAGCTCATAGAAATTAGGCTAATTGAAACTCCTCATTAAGAGAATCAGTACTCCAACCTAGAAAATGTTACCCCCAGACAGCATTTCATTGTTCATGGATTTATTTTGCTCATGTCTCATTCTGAAAAGAACACAGCTTGATAGACATCTTATCACTTATCTTGTCCTGTTAAAAGAGAACCGGAAGGGAGTCTTGCCCTTTTCATCTGTGATTAGTTCTATTATGTCTGGCTATCGAGATTCTGACTCAGCTGTTTTGCTTCAAAGGCCACGCTTAACACAACTCATTTCTGCTTCTCTCAGCCATCAAGGAAGGGGTTAGACAACAGGGCACCCTGCACAGACTTCAAGAAGCAGTGACATTTTCTATTGACTCCCTTAAATTACTCCCTTGGTTCTGCAGAAATTGCTGCAGAAATGTGAATGCGTTCGAACAGATTTGCCAGAATGTGACACATTGTACTCCATTGCTCCCACCTTAATCAAAGTGAATGTTAAAAAATTTGCACAGATGAAAAAGTCTGCACCTGAGACAGGTACAAGAAGGTACCTCTTCCCTGAGAAGGGGACCCTGCCCATTGGGTCTGCTACGCTCAAGTTCAGGAAGCCATGGGGCAGAAGGACAGTCTCTTTAAATCCTCAGCTCCCTTACACCTAAGATGTGCCAATTAATCAATTAATTTGTTCAATTTGTTAATTAAGATCCGAGTTAAAATGAAAACCTGCAGATGGAGGAGCCCTCCAGGATCAGAGGCGGTGATTTTCACGTACAGCAGGGACATTTTCTAGCCCTGATAAATCTGGGTTTGCAGAGATACCAGCTTTTCTCATTCCATCATTGCAGTCCTGATGTATTAAGGTGCCAAACCAACCTGATTTGCCTCAGAGTAGCCCCTGCTGCACATTGAAGAGAAACTCCAGGAGCTAATGGGCCTCTCTCCGGCGGCAGACTAACGGATCGACTGACCAGCACGGAATTAAAACAACAGTTGCTGACCGGCTAGCCAATGAATCAATTGGCTTCTCAGACAGACAGTGCATTAGAAAAGCTGAGAGGAAAGTGTATTTTTAGCCTGTGCTCAGACTCATTAGCTGATTCAAGCTCTTTTCTGCTGCAGACTTCGAGACGGTGTTGAGGAACTGGTTGCATCTGTTCTATAATTGGTTGAAAATGCTTCGGTACACTTTAGATCTGTTCTTTCATTATGAATCAAGACCCTTTTTCCACCAAGTTTAACTCTAGATGCATGCAATGGTCCTGATCTGTCACCCTCAAGTAGTGAACAAGTCATTCTCACTTTGCGTTAGAGGCGGGGCAGTCAATCTTAGTCATTCCCTTCCATTACAGGACTGCGTATCTTCAAATAAATCACTGAATTGATCCTTAATTTGTTCAAGACCCCAGAAGCTGAAGACGCCTTCAATAATAAAATATTTGCTGGAGTGAAGACTTGCAAGGGAATTGAAGTAATCAGGCAGACTTCCCCCTGCTGTAGAGAATCGGGACATGCAGCCTGTGTAGTAGCAGTTTATTCTGTAATCATGTAGACCATTTTCTCCTTCTGTGATTTGATGAAACCTTGTAAATCCTGTTACACATATGGTGCACATATTTTTACGTGACCTCCACTTCTTAAAAGCTTAACAATTCATTTAAGCAGATGGTTATTTCTTGATTTGATGGTCTGGGCAGCTCATTGCAATCTATGAGATAACATTCCTTTACCAAATTACATTGTTTTGAATGCTGACTATTGCCAAATGAGTGAATTACAATACACTTAAAGTGATGTTGTGAACTGGAGAGATCAGAGGTGAGCCACCTGAATGTAAAAGGGGACAGGTACTATACACAGAAAACATTTAAGAAATGTTTAATCATCGACTGTGAATTGCATGGATGACAGGGCTGTTGCATTGACAACTTCTTTAGTACACCACATAAAAAATGTTTTTTTAATATAAAGATTTTTTAGAAAAAGCCAAACAAATAATGTATTGATGGTGCAAGTGAATGAGCAAGTATTAAATGTGAAGTTGACAAAGGGATCAAAAAGTGAAACAATAACAAAAACTACAAACCGCAACTTCTACACTGAGACTCAAACCACAAATGCTTATAATTAGCTGAAACTAATATTTGAAACAAAATGTTTAACTCCTTTAACTTTGGATAGCAATAACTATATGCTATGGATTTCTGTCATGGATCATGGATGACTCTGTGTTTAATGAGAAACTCAGATATAACTTTTTTAAGCCAAGTATCTTATTCCGATGCCAATTACCACTTGAGAACTCCACAGCTGTTGGCGAGATAAACCAATATAGGAAGAACGGGCAGCAGCTGAAACTTCAAAGGATCTGGGGAACAACTAAGACAGACTCAAGTGGGTCCATAGATAAAAACAGAATTTTGTAACAATTTCTGATTTGTCACTGTATCAATTATGCTGTGTGTTACAGTGAGAACTGGGCTGCAGTGTTCAGTAGGTCAGTGTTACAGCGCTGGGCTGCAGTGTGTTCAGTAGGTCAGTGTTACAGCGCTGGGCTGTAGTGTGTTCAGTAGGTCAGTGTTACAGTGCTGGGCTGCAGTGTGTTCAGAAGGACAGTGCTTTTTTCCAGGTCACTGCAATTTAAACGGAATCGAGTAATAAAATAAGCATCAATGTAGATTCTCCTTGAAAATCTTAAACATATATTACAGCACAATAGGTTATATTTTAAGTATAACACATGCAAAATGTGTACTGGGGTAGAGATCATGCTAATAATAGACAGCACACCCGCACAAAATGGTCTCAGGGAAAGATTTTCTCTTGTGCTGCTCCTGCCCATTCACCATCATGTTTTCAGGCAGTAACATATCCACAGCAGCACCTTGTGCTAATATACACTATACTGTCAAAGAAGAAATATTAGTAACAGTAGATTTTTGCCTCGTTATTTTTAATTCCCAGGATAACTGATAGCATTTACCACACAAGAGTGTTACTACAATCTGGCACACTCAGATCACTCACAAGGCAGGGACCCTCACTGTACTACTTCATTACCTGACCATACTGCAGCTTGGTTTGCTTTTACACAGGAGAGAGGATACCATTCATTTCTGTTTCATGTTTCTCTGTTTTCACAGTTATCTCCAAAGCCATATCTACGTATAAGAATGTAGTATTTCATGATCTCTTTCAGCATGATTTAAGAGCCCGTTATGCTTTAAAACAAACACTTATTAACTGACACTGAAAAGCCAAGTAAAACCAAGCAGCCTTGAAAGGGAGAAGGGTTCTCCTGAAACTGCTCTGTACATACGCTGATTCAGAGGAACAGTGAAGTAAGACAGACTGCCCCTTTCCTGTCCTTACATGGCAGCTATATATAGTACTGTACGTTCAACCCAGTCTTGGAATGCAAACCACCACTCTCTGGCTTCAGTCTTTGAAACTGGTGACAACAGCTCAGTAAGCCACCTTATTGTGCTGTTTCTCTTTTAGTTTTCTTAAAAAAGTCTAAAGCATCCTTCGCCCAAAGTCCATTTTAGAAATATAAAGATCTGATTTGCAATTTCACTCCTCTCGGTGCTGCCTCCCTGTGCAGCACAGCTCCTCTTGAGGGTCTCGGATCTCCGGCTGTCGAGGGGATCTGGCATCATACACCCACACAGTGTCCATTCCCTCCCCCGTCACCCGCGCTGGTACCCATGTGGGAAACGGGAATCGGCAGGCGATGACTTTGGCGGGGGGCTGTAGTTCGCGTTGCAGTTTGTCTTCCAGCTGTGCCATCTGAGGGACAAGACACACTGTCTTTGCTTTACTGTTAAAGGGAACATGACCGCCCTTGCACAAGGCCACACCATCCGAACGAGGATGTTTAGGATAAAATGCTTTCGCACCGTAATAAAGGTCATAGCCTAACTGAACACCAGTTTCTCTGCACGCTTGGTTACCTATCAGCTTTTCAATAATGGAAGCTAACAGAGACATAAGAAAGTGCTGGAAACAGGAATCCTGCGAATAAAACCCGGAAGTGACACAGGACAAACGTTCACGGGTGTGAAGGAGTAGCCCAATCCACCCTGATGTGTCAGTGGAAGAAATAAAAACGTTTCCCAACACTCTCTGCCCAATGTACTCCACCAGAGCATGCATGTTAGCAGAAGGCAGGGAGTCAGGGTCAAGAGGAGATTTTAGTCTTTACTAAAAACAATAAGAAGGTAGGCTCTGGTCACTTCATGTGGTGTAGCCACACTGAAATTTAAAATGGGTTAATGTGCTGGTCGTGATGGTTGTTTTGGCAGTACACCTAGCCACCCAGCATGTAAGGACTGCTTGGAAATGAAATCACTTCCACAGGCAGGAGAACAGACCCAGGTAATTTCATTGGATTTTTGACACTGATTACAAATGTCACATGACAAATATGACCAATTTTCTGATTAACTACAGATTCACAAGGTTCAGCCAACTTCATGAGCTCCTTCAGATTGTGCAGATTACTATATGAAGATGAAGCCCACAAGTATATTGTGGAACTTGATTTCCTCAGAATTCTCTCTCGCATCTGGGACTGCTGCCAGAGCCTGTGGTTAATTGATTAATTAATTGAGAGCCAGCTCCATTTAGATAAGGAAAGCAAAGATTACTCCAAAACTGCCCTTATCTCTCTCCATCATCGAGGGCCTGATAGCTGGAATTCTTCCTGTAGTACTGTTGCTAAGAAAGCAGGCCAAGTACATTACTGAATAAAAATAAACCTAATTTTTTTGTGTCAAATCACTACTTCGTCTGAATCAGAATGAGAAAGATTATAAATGATATAGCACAGAGGCACAGAGGGGCAGTTTTTAATGTGATTTGTTTTTTAAATTTAGGCGAAGACTTCAATGTTTTGCTCCACTTTATGATTTCAAATGATCAACCATATATTTGATCTTTTCATTTTCTTCTAAGAATGAGCCTGCACACAAATCTGCTAATAATCCTGTATCCAAGACATTCAATTTAATCTCTCTCATTTCAAGGCCCTGTGGTGGATGTGTTTACACACAAAAGAACGCCTCGACACAAGCATACAAATGAAAACTGCTCCTCGTTTAATTTTTAAGGGATTACAGTATTTGCCCAGTCAAGACATTTTTTTATGATTAAGTACATTTTACAACTAGTGTGAAAATGACAATGTCAGCAACCTAATTTAAACTACGCACAAATCCATACAGAGTTTTCTTAAGAAAATATGATAGCAATATAACATGAAAAAAATACAGAACTTTGGAATTTGTTTAAAAAAAAGAAAACAGTCTTGGACAAACTTCTGAATTGAAAGGAGTTGGTGAAGAATAAAAACCTACCATCTGAGGGACTCCAAAGATGACGACATTGCTGTATTGAGAGAAGCTGACCTAAAGAAAAATAAAAACAATTCAAGAAATAACTGGATTCCACTGAGTATCTCTAAAGACTACCACTTCCTTTCCTTAACACCAGGATTTTCTTTTTTATTCATTATCCTGCTGCACATTTCCTTTGCTGTCTGTGCCCTGATTGCCATCTGTCTGGCTGGCTATTAGATTAAACTGTCCTCCAACCAGACTGGCTCAACAGCACGGTCCTGACGAACACTCAGACCTTCTTCTTATTATCCCCATGGAGTGCAAGACAATAATACAACGTCACAAAGGAAAGAGGTCGGGACAAACAACAGCTCAGGAACATATCCCACTAGAACTCCAACAAAACACACAGAATTATCTTACACCATTCAAAAGTGAAATTGCAGACAGGATAGGCAAATTCCTAGACCTTTAACAGTTACACCCTGGGGTGCAGAGGCGTCTCCCAGGTGAGCGTACTGTAAAATCCAAGAGGGGTGCTGTGCCACACACATTGCTGTTGGCCTTTTTTACAGGCCTCTGTTTGGGGAGGTCAGGTGGAATAATCTGATTTACCCCAATGATTTCACTGCTTATGTTCACCACTGTCCCCAACCTTTTACAATGTGCACTATGGATCTTTCCAAACCAAAAGATTAAACTGTACATGAACACACTTTTAATTGAAGATTAATAGAAAGCTGTAGAGAGGTTACAAAACATTCTCTGTTGAGCTTTTTCTTAGAAATGGTCTCCTAACATCTGTCTTGTCTTAAATTTCTTATCTAGACCCAGTCAAAACACTCGTAATTGTTGATGTGAAGACGAAGCACTGGTACAGCACAGATACTTATCTCCACTTCACTGTATGACTCAGGAGAAAATCACAGCATGAAAGTAAAACCCAGGTACAAACAGAAATGTTCTTAATCAAACAATATATTACCCTAAATGAAAACACACTGTGGAAAAAAACCTGAAAACACATCATGAAAATGATGCAATCTATTCAGCAGACACTTTAAGAGTCTTACCGAGAGGTTTGATTTTAATGATGTTTCTTGGAACACAAAGAATGTGTCGGTTCAAATGTGTATTTTTAAACTCCAAACTGAAAAAAGTTCTGAACTATGAAACAGCACCATTATCAGTGTGTATTCCATCAGTTTTAAACGTAATGGATATCTGATATATTTTCCCCAAGACCTCTATGGAAAATAAGAGAAGAAGAAAGCAAGACTTCTCCTGACGGAGTACAAGGCACTATTCTCCGTTTCTTCTTCTAGCATCACAGAAGCACTGGCACAGAGTTTGCCTTTTCATGCACAGGGCAACGTCACGTTATTGGCCTGCAAATAACACTCATCCTTTACCGACTAATCGGCCGGCCCAAAACACGTCTCCATGGCTACCCATACACTGCTGCCGGGCGACGAAGATCCATCTTAATCAATGAAACTCCAGACGCAAATGCAATGCCCTGAAAATTAGTGTTGCACAGTACGTTAACACCTCTTTTCGATCTAGTGAATGGCAAATACACATTTACTAAAAACGGCAACCTTTATGTTGAACGACAAAGACTCAGCTGCTTATCTTTTCTTCAGCTGCTTCTTGAAGAACCTGACTTCTTCAATTTGAGAAACTGAGACAGCTTGGAGTTGTGCTGCTATATTCTCTTCTCAAATCTTCCCATCACTTTATCACAATGCACATAATGAGTCTCACTTATAAAGGTGCCTTGATAATTAGGTTTTTATGGACGGTAAAATATAAAACCTATATTAATGCAAGAAAACACTTTGTGCTTCAATGGACACAGATATAAAAGCTGATGTCACAAGACTGCCATGTACAGTGCACCATTGGGGAAACAAAACTAAACTGAATCTTTCTCTCGCATGATTATGAAATAGTATCCACACCTGTAAAAATGTAATTGAATCTGCACCATCTGAAATATGCCTCCCTTTACTAAAATACTGAATGTAAAGATATCACAAGATTAGATGGGGTGCAGATGACAGTACTGTAATGAAACATCAAAACGATTAATGCTGCTCAGATCTGAGTGAACAAGCACAAGCTGGTGCAATGGCTCCCCCTGGTGGTACGTTATCGCATTGCGTTCTCCCAAACCAACTTGAAATATTATCCGCCTACAGTAACACTCGCAGCCACCCGTTGTTCGACTGTTTAATCGGATTCAGAATGTAAAAAAATGACAAGTAGCTTCGTAAAGACTATAATAATATTTACATTTCTGTACAAAACTCTTAGACATGTCAGATACCACCAGATACAATGTAACACAATGTGAATGTGAATTATGGTGGTCAAAAATGTACTCCAAATCTCTACTAGTATAAAACTGTTGATATTAACATACCTCAATTGGGCAACATTAAACCAGTCGTCACTTATCATTTTTAATTCATATCGTTCAGAAACACTAAAAGCCTCATTACCTCATCTCAAGATAAGAAATGTGTTGACTGCCTGTCCAATGTTCCTCATCCAAAAGACTGTAATGTGCATGGAAAAGTACAGATCAGGAGTAACAATTAGCTTAAAACCAAATGGCTTGAATCTCAGTAAAAGCTCAGCACAGAATAGTTTCTGGATAAAGAATGAGAAGACTGAATAAAAGCAGTCGAAGCAGTGTGCAGGTCATACCGTATGTTTCATGGATGTTGTTACAATATTAAATACTACCCCCAGATCTTAATGATATCCACTTATAAGTTACAAAAAACTTCCTTCTCTGACTATATGCACTTGTTAATGATACTTCTTCTGCGTGTAAGCAAGGGGTATTGGGGAAGTTCTGGTAAAGCATTTAAGACGAAGGGTAGGGTACCAACACTTACATCTCAATGCCAGATGGACCAGATGAACAAGAATACAGAAAAAGAATCATATCTGCAGCATTCATGAAATAAGCTAAACATGGGAGGAGAGGCTGTTGTTTTTTTTGTTGTTGTTTTAAATCAGTAAAGCGGGTCACAACGGGAAAGTAGCATTTCGACTCGCTTTACAACACAAAAACGCAAACCCAGTACCCAGAGGGGTCAGGAAAGTATCAAAAACCACAACGAAATAATAACAGACCAGCAGAGGCCAGCAGTCAAACATCAACTACAGGCACAGCCAAAAGCAACTACAAAAACAAGTAATCCGATCAGCTAGTGAGGAAGGGGTTTCCGATCTGGAGAGAAACCTCAGTTTCTGTGCAGCGAGGCGATACCTTCCACAGGTCGGAGATGTAGAAGTCGGTGTGGCGATGGACGCCCTCCCTCCATGCCCGGTACCTGGAGTACCACACCAGCCAGGGGTTCAGCTCCAAGCCCACCGCCCGGAACCCCCTCTTCGCCGCCGCGATGACCTGCGGAGAGGACACGGTCGCCAGCTCATTCTCCACAACACAGCCGCAGGCTTAAGCCGCCGCTTATTAAACACCGGCTAGCGCTCAGGCGCCAGGGTCCCGGTCGTGCGTTTCTGCGCAATGTCACTTTTTGTGTTTTGTAGCTCCGCGCAACAGAGCCCCATCGTTTCCGACAGCAGGCGTCTGGGGCGGGTGTCTTTTTCTACAAAGTTCATGAAACTAATAATAATAATAATAATAATAATTGCTTACACTTATATAGCGCTTTTCTGGACACTCCACTCAAAGCGCTTTACAGGTAATGGGGATCCCCTCCACCACCACCAGTGTGCAGCCCCACCAGCCATAGTGCACCAGAACGCTCACCACACATCAGCTATCAGTGGGGAGGAGAGCAGAGTAATGAAGCCAGTTAATAGAGGGGGATTATTAGGAGGCCATAGTTGGTAAGGGCCGATGGGAAATTTGGCCAGGATGCCGGGGTTACACCCCTACTCTTTTCGAGAAACACCCTGGGATTTTTAATGACCACAGAGAGTCAGGACCTCAGTTTTACATCTCATCCGAAGGACGGCGCCTGTTTTACGGTATAGTGTCCCCATCACTATATGGACCCACATGGACCACAGGGTGAGTGTCCCCTGCTGGCCCCACTAAAACCTCTTCCAGCAGCAACCTTAGTTTTTCCCAGGAGGGCTCCCATCCAGGTACTGACCAGGCTCACACCTGCTTAGCTTCAGTGGGTTGCCAGTTGTGAGTTGCAGGGTGATATGGCTGCTGGCGAAACTGTCATTCGTTTTGCGTTTTCCTAGTGTGTCTCTAGTTCTTATGAACTCCTGGAAAAGCCTAAAGTGGAGCTACAGTATACTACATCACACCAAGAGCATCTGTGAGGGGGAAGGTCGTGTGTTGACTTCCCACCTGTGACACCGCCGTCGCAAGAGGGGGGGGGGGGTGACCGGAGTTATCGCTACTTACGATCCGTCCATCCCCGCTTCCGATGTCGACCAGCGACCCGGTCCGCGTCTGCAGCGCCTTTAGCACGTTTTCCACCTGGGCTGGGGTCGCGGGTACGAAGGGCAGACAAACCTTTCTGAGGGCCGGGGCGACAAACGGGGTGGCCACTGCGTAAAGAGCGACCAGAGACCCCCCAAGAAGCCCGGTCGCCCACAACCCCCAGGATGGCCTGTTAGAGTTAGCGGCACCACCGGGCCGAGAGGTTTCGGACCCGGGACCCGCGTCTGGCTTCAGCTCCGACATGCGGGCATAGTGCACAGCAACAGTCAAAGACAACACAACTAGCGAGTGTCACCAATAACTCCCTGAACTCGTTAAACAACAGTTAATATATGCCGTAATAAATTCTCCACGCACAAAAAGATAAGCATTAAAAGCACAGCGTTCGGATTTCAATGATTTTGAAAATTAAAGTCGGTACTTTTATAGGTCACTGCAGAGAACAGCATGTCCTGTCCTCCCTCGGCCCCCGCCCCCTTGTGCAGCACCGAAACCTGTCCGACTTTCCGCAGACCCGTCTTTAATGTTTCCGAATTTAAAAAGTGATCAGGTAGAAGTTAATTTCATCAGACGGGCCCTAAGTACTATTATTATTACTTTATTTAAAAAAAACTAATTTAAATAGTACTAGTACTATTTAAAAATGTACCTCAGTCGAGTTAAAAACAGCAAGTGCGACAGATACTTCAACATTTGGCAAGAACTCCAAAAATGTACAAATTTCATTTTTAACTTGTGACATACTGGAATCATGCTAAACAAGAGTGTCCTAATGTAAAAAAAAGTTAACAACATGCAATATAAGTTGCTGTTTTTATGGTAAAAATAAACGATTAATTAATCAATGAATTAAATTAATTTTGAATCGTTATTTTTTTTTCCATATTGCCTAATTTGGAAATCTGCTTTTTTATATAAATTACGTTCATTTTAATATCTCAGCTTTAGCCTAGTAGACTTTCGTGTAGTATACTGATAAAGGCAAACATGAGGAAGATCGGTATTCAAGAAAATAAGACACTACATGGACAAATCAATATATTATGCAAAACATTTAAGTAACACAACATTTTTTTATTTTTATAATAGAAACACAAAACAAACATAATACACATTTTGCGTTTTGTATTTGTTGACGTTAATTCTCCTTTAATTCAAATCATACAAATAGATGTTCGAAAATGTGCAATTGATTAAATACACAACAAGCTATAAATATACAGTATGCTACATGCTACTGTACATTCATTTACCAAGGATCTCAAAGTAAAAAAAAACAATACTCCAGTAATATACTCCACCACAGGTACCGGTAAAGGTTTATTCCCTGCTGAGAGGCAAAGAAAAGAGGCAAAAGGTGTCGGCCGTGGTGCTTCTTCAGGTGAGGTAACTTGCCGGGACTCCACCTGAGCTCAGGTGCCCAGACTGCCCACGGTCTCAACACGCGTGGGAAGACCCCATTCTTACACACCGCTTAGAACAGGATGATTCATGATTTAGAATGAACACCCTTATATATTTATCGTGATATAACACGTCTTCAGTTGACGATGGGTCTATAGTTAAACTGCGGGGGGCTTATGAATTCCGGACGCGAGTCCTCCACATACAGAAATGTTTGACTACACGTACTCAAAGTATCGCATGTTTGAACATCTCAGTCCGAGCATCATCCTTAACAAGAGTATTAGAGACACCGCTCCCTCAGCCTATAGAGAGCCGGGACACACCGCAGCGGTACCCAGCTCAAACAATCTCTCTGTACCCGTCCGTTTCCTGGAGCCCCGCGCCCCGAGCCTGAGACCCTTGCGGAGGCCGGAGAGGTCACACTGTGGCGCACTGTCGCCGTGGGGGCCGGGGCAGACCGGGAGGCCGGTCCGGGTCACTTCTCGGGCGCCTTTGCTCTTCTTCGGGACCTGGGCCGGTCCGGCGAGGCCGCGCCCGCGTTGTCTCCGCCTCTCAGCGGCCGGGGCCCGTGGACGAGGCCGCTGGCCAGTCGGTGCTGCCGGTGGAGAAGGTCGCCCATCCTGCGCAGCTCCTGCGCGCACTCCTGGACGGGCCCCTCGCCTGGAGCAGCCAAGGGAAACACATCAACACCTCCGCACAACCGCCCTGGGTCTCAAAGCAGCGGCATCGGTAACGACAAGAGCGGGTCTATGCGGTCAAGGGCCCCGTACAGCAGCTGCAAATCCCACCTGAAGAACAGAAGACTTACTTTTTGCCATTCCTTGAAGAAAATCCTCTAGATTCAGACGCAGGGCTCCGACTTGTAAATCCTGTTCCTTCCGTGGACAGCCTGTGACATTCGGTTGTTTTAAACCTCGATGTGCTGGGAACCACTTTCTGTTTCGGTTTCCACGCCTCGGTTGCGGCCGGGTTGTGAATTCCCAGGCGCCTTGTGATCGGACGTCATTGCAACGTCTCCGATCACATTGCTGCACCTGTGACATGTTCACGGCCACGGTAAGCAACCGCAGTCGCACGAAACAGGAATGGAATGAAATACGCCTAAGAAAGTGTTTCACAAGACTGTAGTTTACAGGACAAATGTTTTTTTTTTTAGATAAATGAAATTCATAAGCCATTTTCCAACACACTCAATTTACATCAAAGTATAATCAGAAAACAAGTAGTTACCAGCTAACTACAGTACATAGCCCAGGTGCGAATACGCTGTGGTTTTGGCGAACAGACATGACTTGTTTGCTGTTGGTGTATGTGCGCAGTCACACAATGCTCACCAGGTGGCAGTCAATATTCACAAGCCAAAAATGGCCAATGACGCAGGATGTTTTTATGTCTGCCTGGATATTTCCTCCTAAATTTACATGTATCAGACATTTTCGCAAACCCCACGGTTGTCCTCATAAACAGACCAGTACTGCTGGCATTAGCTTGATGTGAAATAGCGTTACTTCCAGATTATTTTTTTTGCTGTTTTACTTGAGTGTCACAGATACATTTACTGAATGATTTTTTGTAATTTATAACGACCAGAAAGGTTGTCTCCCTGATGTATGCTGACAAAATAAAGTTTTGCAATTATTTATAGCAACTGTGAACAGTAATACAGACGATATACTGGTCAAATTTTAAAAGCTATAAAACTTTATTTTTCTATTATTTTACATAATAGGACAATAATAAATGCAATTTACAAATTAAAGTTCATACAAGTGAGTTTGGGATTGTCTGTACACATCCTTTAGCAAGATACAATATTTAGAGAAATATAACATTTTTGGTTGCTCTATAGTTTTAAGCCTTTCAAAGCACCCGTCTTCTGACATTCTCCTAAAACCCCCAGTTAAACCCATGAAATGTGAAACAGCATCAAGACATTTAAAAACAAAGAATAAAACTGAAAATAATGTCATTCTGTTCTCTTTAAAAAGTAAAATGGATATTTGACACTTCTGTAACCATCACTAAGGAAAGCTAATCAACTAAGCACGTCAGTGCACTCTATTCAGACAGTCACTCCGGGACGTCCGGGCAACCCGGCACAATTTCAGTGCACAGGAAAAAAAAGAAACCTTGTCATGAAAACTGCTAGAAAAGTCACAAACCAACTGTGTCCACCGATTCCAAAATCAATTCCAATAACTTTACAAAAACTTATACCTTTCCACGAGCTAAAGTGATTTTACAGCAAAAGCAGGAGTCATTTCCCTTTGAACATGTTAACATATGAACATTTCATATGTAGAGTCACATTAAAGTTGAATGTCAAGTAGCCTCCCCACCACAGAACTCATCACATATTGAAAGCACCACCAGCAAAGCACAATGTTTTTCTAATACAGGTTAATAATGGCACCGGCGAAAGTGTGTATACCGGTAGGTAACTAGGTCACTAGTTACTTCCAGCAACCACTTCTGTTATTCATATGAAACAGCGGACTGTGGGTTGTTCCTTAAATTTGTGCTTGAAAACTACTGGTCAGGAGGAGACAGGCTGAAACCTGGCCACTAATTTCATAGAATGCATCCACAGACATTGGGAAAAAAAATCAAGCAAAAAATAAAGTGGTTGAAAAGCAACAACAGCAGCAAGAAAATGGGTCGCTTCAACAACAGATCAGTCTACAGTCAGTTATATGCAGCAAAATATTTTACAAAAATAAACATTGACAAAGGCTTGGAAACTGTGAGTCACAAGCTGTTAATATTTCTTTTGAAGGAAAGAAGGAAAAACAGCTCACAGCCCAGAAAGCTGCAAAGACAGTCAATAGTTCTGTCCTTATTTCCTGCTGCTATTGCATTGAACACCGAGATGCAATGTCACGGACTCCTGCTTCTTCACAGTCCACAGAAGTGACTGGGGCTCTTTTGCTGAAGTCCGCAAACCTGGGCACACTCCCTTCATCGCAGAGAGGAAGAAGATGGCACCGTTCGGAGCCTGCCTCAGCATGATCTTCGGCAAGAGGACAACGTCGCTGTTTTGAGCCTGCGCAGTAGAGACGATGCCACCTCAGGCCCCAGGGTGAGCGTCCCGGCCTAGTTCTGGGAATCCGGGACGGGAGCACTGCCCTCTGCCCGGGGCCCCACCAGCGCTGGGCCGTCCTGCTGCGGGGTGCCGCTGGCCAGGCTGGGGGTGTACGGGGGAGGTGCGTCGCTGAGGCTGCCGGTGTCCCAGCCCTCCGGCAGGGCAATGACCTGGGCATCCGTGATGGCCTCCCCTTGGGCATATTCGCTGTACGGTGGAGGTTTCAGGTCGTCTGCTGCGAGAGAAAGCACAGGCGGTGTCAGAGGATGCAGCAAAACCCCTCAGTTCGCTCACCTGCAAGAGCCACGGACCACGGAGGGCAGCTTTCAAAAACCGGGCCTGCAGGAAACGTTCAAGTCCTGGATGAAACTGGAGTTACACAAGTGTGCAGTAACCGCATTATGCAACTGGAAACAAAAAAGGTTAATACTTCCACCTTATCCACACAGTTGTCACTTAGTGCCTCCCATTCTCAGTTTAAAGCTCACTCCCACCTCTCGTGCTCTCTGGGTTGTGCTTCATTGTTTATTCCAAAGAAATCTTCAGGGTTTACACTGTCTCAGGATTTTGAATGCTTTTATCACTATCATATCTTCTCTATTCAAGTCTAAAAAGGTTCAATTCCTTCAGCTTGCCAAAAAAGGACATTCCCTACATGTTATGCACGGCCTGGAATGACTCCAGCGCAGCGATAGTTTTTCTATAATGTGGTGACCACAATTACACAAAATATTCAAAGGCCTTAAAGTTTTATCATCCACTGATTTAAACTGTACGCTTTTAACTACAGTGGTGTGAAAAAGTGTTTGCCCCCTTCCTGATTTCTTATTTTTTTGCATGTTTGTCACACTGAAATGTTTCAGATCATCAAACAAATTGAAATATTAGACAAAGATAACACAAGTAAACACAAAATGCAGTTTTTAAATGAAGGTTTTTATTATTAAGGGAAAAAAAAATCCAAACCTACATGTCCCTGTGTGAAAAAGTGATTGCCCCCTAAACCTAATAACTGGTTGGGCCACCCTTAGCAGCAACAACTGCAATCAAGTGTTTGCAATAACTGGCAATGAGTCTTTTACAGCACTGTGGAGGAATTTTGGCCCACTCATCTTTGCAGAATTGTTGTAATTCAGCCACATTGGAGGGTTTTTGAGCCTTAACCGCTTTTTTAAGTTCATGCCACAACATCTCAATCGGATTCAGGTCAGGACTTTGACTAGGCCACTCCAAAGTCTTCATTTTGTTTTTCTTAAGCCATTCAGAGGTGGACTTGCTGGTGTGTTTTGGATCATTGTCCTGCTGCAGAACCCAAGTGCGCTTCAGCTTGAGGTCACGAACAGATGGCCGGACATTCTCCTTCAGGATTTTTTGGTAGACAGCAGAATTCATGGTTCCATTTACCACAGCAAGTCTTCCAGGTCCTGAAGCAGCAAAACAGCCCCAGAACATCACACTACCACCACCATATTTTACTGCTGGTATGATGTTCCTTTTCTGAAATGCTGTGTTACTTTTACGCCAGAAGTAATGGGACACACACCTTCCAAAAAGTTCAACTTTTGTCTCGTCAGTCCACAGAGTATTTTCCCAAAAGTCTTGGGGATCATCAAGATGTTTTCTGGCAAAACTGAGACGAGCCTTTATGTTCTTTTCGCTCAGCAGTGGTTTTCGTCTTGGAACTCTGCCATGCAGGCAATTTTTGCCCAGTCTCTTTCTTATGGTGGAGTCATGAACACTGACCTTAACTGAGGCAAGTGAAGCCTGCAGTTCTTTGGATGTTGTTGTGGGGTTTTTTCTGACCTCTTGGATGAGTCGTCGCTGCGCTCTTGGGGTAATTTTGGTCGGCCGGCCACTCCTGGGAAGGTTCACCACTGTTCCATGTTTTCGCCATTTGTGGATAATGGCTCTCACTGTGGTTCGCTGGAGTCCCAAAGCTTTAGAAATGGCTTTATAACCTTTTCCAGACTGATAAATCTCAATTACTCTGTTTCTCATTCGTTCCTGAATTTCTTTGGATCGCAGCATGATGTCTAGCTTTTGAGGATCTTTTGGTCTACTTCACTTTGTCAGGCAGGTCCTATTTAAGTGATTTCTTGATTGAGAACAGGTATGGCAGTAATCAGGCCTGGATGTGGCTAGAGAAATTGAACTCAGGTTTCCAAAGATGTGATAAACCACAGTTGATTTATATTTTAACAGGGGGGGAAATCACTTTTTCACACAGGGCCATGTAGGTTTGGATTTTTTTTTTCCCTTAATAATAAAAACCTTCATTTAAAAACTGCATTTTGTGTTTACTTGTGTTATCTTTGTCTAATATTTCAATTTGTTTGATGATCTGAAACATTTCAGTGTGACAAACATGCAAAAAAATAAGAAATTAGGAAGGGGGCAAACACTTTTTCACACCACTGTATATGTACACACACACACGTGAACAATATGCAAATGACAAACATTAATACCCAACTCTTCTTCATATGTTGTTTCTTCTAGCTCAGTTTCTCATTCTTTACTTTTAAATTTTGCTTTTGCTACTTACGTGCAATACCCTACACTTACCTACACTGACCTGCATCTGTTAGATGTTGGCTAAGTCGTGAGTTTTATTTAAGTCTGTTTAAATTTGATTTGCAGCTACTACAGTATTTGCTAGTACTTCTAATTCAGTGTCTGCAAACTTAACTAGTTTAGTAACTATTCTGGAATCTAAATCGTGTATTTATTATGAAGAGCAGTGGTCTTAGTACAGATCCCTGCGGTAGTTCATTAATTACATCATCCCAGTTTGTGTATTCAATCTTATCTGTATCCATAGATGAAAAACCTATGTCAAAGTTTCTGACTTGGTGTTGTCTTTGACTTAATTACTATTTAGCTGTTACTCTATGTAAAGGAAAATGCCTTATTTTATAAAACAACAAATGTAGGACATGCTTTAGATCTCATCATCTATAATGTATACATCATATTTTGTAAAATAATAACTTTTTTTTATCTGAACATTCAACAATAACTTATAATCCTATTAAATACAGTATTCTGCTTTCTGCCTTTCTTCTCTCCAGTCATGTGATGACTGAGGTTTTGCACACATCCATAAAATGTGATTTCTCAGTTTCTCTGTGTTGCTGACACGGATGGTGAGAATTTAAGAGCTTCACACTACACTGGCAATCAAATCGCAACATTATCATTTTTAGTTAAAAATAGCATGTGAGAAGACACAATGATTATAAAGCACATGCTGGCTTTTGTTTAAATCTTACTGTAACACAATACAGTCCTTTAGTATTGCAACATTCTTATTACAATCCTGCTCATAATACAACATATACTGTACAACTGTACAGAACAGGCAGAGATGATGGGTGGTAGTGTGATTGCAAAAGTATTTGGAATGAAAAAATTAAAATGCCCCAAGCATTTAAAATAATGACTCAAACCTCCATCAGTACCAGATACACACCAAACAGATCCTACTGCAGGGCTGAAAATAGCCACTTCCTGATAAAGACACCCAAGGACACCACACCAGTAATACCAGGGGAGGCTGGCTTCTCCAGAGACAGCACCATGATTGTGCATTTACAAGTCACAGACAAACAAGTACAACTGCAAACTGAATAATTCCACTGGCTTAGACATGGAGTTTAAAGAGGGGAAAAAAAACCAAAAGCCCTTTGTGATAACGTTTCATTGTATGACACACAGGACAACTTAATCTAGCACATGTCCCAACAGCAATCCAGAGACTCAAGTCTGTGTCCTTGTGCAATGAAGGACTACAGATAATAGAGTTTTGCTCATTAAACACATGGAGATAGTGTTAGTCATCGTAGGTGACAGATTTCTAAATACGTTCCACACAGCATTATTTATAATCCATCCGAAGATGTGTAGAGAGAAATTTAACCTCTCCATGTTCAAACCAAAACCAAAGATATTTTTTATTTATGCCTTGATTTTTCCTGCTACAAACGTGAAAGTCTGACTTCAGTTCTTACCCTTGTTGTCGCTGGCGTCTCAGACTTGGACTTTGCTTTTGTGCTGCATACGTTTTGCACTCTTGTGTCTTCGCTTTGTGAAATGCACCAGTGTGGAGCTTACCAGTTACGAGTTCACTGCAGGTATTTTAACAACCAGGCACGTGGGACTCATGGTAGATGCTAATTTCTTAAATTCCCTTGGGAAGGAATTGCGTAACTGCTACTTCTAAAAACTGTGGAGTTTTGCCCGTCTACCGGCAGTGAAACATCTTCCTATGACTAGTCCCATTAAACCACCGTTTTGTGATGTAAGCTCTATACTTGGTTTTAATAACTAGGGACCATTAACTGCTCTGTTAAATGGTCTTGCACTTTGTGAACTTCTGTTCTCTGTGCTTCCTGTTGCCTTCAGGTCTGTCCCCTGATAAGAGAAACAGCGAAGCCCGAGCAGCTTCCTCTACACCGTGGCTCTCGCCCACACTGGCCGAGAAGCGGTTTGTGCCTCACAGGCCATCAGCCGGTTCTGCAGCACATTGTGGCCGTCTGCTTTAGCAGAAATTATTTATTTAACAATGCTGCATGGGCAGGCTGATACAGAGATTACTTCATTCTTTACATCTGTCAGACATTATGGGAGAAACTGGATCTCATAAGCTCGGCAGGACTGGGATGGGAGGCCTCCATGGAAAACTAGATCACCGCTGTAAGTGATACTGGTGAACCAGTAGGTGGCGCTCTTCCCCCTGGACCAGAGTTTCCCATCCCTGTACTGACCAAGCTCAGACATGATTAACAGCTAAGACCTGATAACATCAAGCCAAAAGGTGGAAGCACTGCTGTCAATGTGCTCTCTGCATTTCGGAAAACATGAACGCTGCGCTTATTGGTTTAAGTCCAGCATTCATAAAAGGTCAAGGCACTACATGTTCCAATAGGAAGCGCAGCCCTGCGCCCTATCAACCAGTCAGAAAGAGATGGCAGGCTGTCAAGAGCGAGGAAGGCAGAAAACAAGGAGGTCTCTTACTTCCAGAAACGGCCTCGTACGGAGGAGGCACGTCCAGATGACTGTACGAGGGAGCTGGAGGCAGGGATCCAGAAGGCTCGCCAACAGAGCTGTCATCCTGGACGCCGTACCAGCTGGGCCAGACGGACGTCTGTGCAGCAATAGGAAGAATAAAGGAGGAAAGAATCAGTCAGAGTTTAACACCCACAGTCGCATCACACATGCTCGAACCGGCATGCTGCGCCAGAGCCGGACTGGTTCGGACACTTCCAACTTTCCCATGTTTGGGGCCAAGTCTAAGACCGATTATTGTTCTCGTTTTATTTGCCTTTTGCATCAACCTGACCTGAAGAAACCTGTAGAGAAAGAGTGCAATAAAAATACTGCCTACCCTTGAACACTGACTTTATGTTCATGTTAACACAGCAGTCCAATCCTAAAAACTCAACTCAAAAAAGTATGCGAATCGAGGCTGGTGAAACATCATGAGGTATTTTTAGTCAGAGGAGGCCACAGCCAGGCCCTCAGTCAGTCTTGTTTAGCGTGACTAGAGTCACCAGTAGCACCTTTGTTCAGTAAGACGCTGGGCAGCATCCTTAGGAGTCTCAGCAGCTCATTCCCTGGTAACTGTCAGCCTGACATCCTAACCAGCTGGGTCGCGAGCTCATTAACGTGTATAAACAGCTGGATGGTTCATAAACAATTATTGGCAATCCACAGGAAATTCCAGGCCTGTACTGCTCATCATCACAATAGGAAATGAACAGAAATGGAGTTTACCAGGTATTGTTTTTTTTGTAATTTTAAATGTAATTTATACATTTGTTTCGCAGAATGGACTTTTGCTAGATTACTTTGTTGTTCATGATTTTTGGTATGACATCACACGCTGTCTCCAATGAACAATAGTTTAATTTGACTTGGACAGTTTTAACTTCTATATTTTTTCTTAATGCTTTAGAACTTATTTTTAAATACTATAAAACTATAAATAAACTATTTTTTCTTTAACAAAAGCATCAAACTTCAAACTTCTGAATACTAGAAACCACAATTACAGTACCTTACAATGTTTCTTCCTTAAACTTAAAGTTGTTTTAACAAGCCATTGTTTTACAGCCGACTTGGAGCCCTGCTAATCTTTCATTGCTCCTGAACATCTAACTGTCAGAGCCTGGAACTGGCGAGTGTAAATCTCACTGCACAGCAGTAAGCGAGCAGAGCCACTTTCATCAAGAAGCACCATTCTGAACTTTGTCACCTGCAGGATGTTTGCTTCACATTTCTCAAACTTCCACAAAAGAAAATGTAAATCTATTTTTACATGGGTATTCCTGTAAGTTAAAATAAAAAAAAACTATAATTAATGAAGGAGTTGAAAGCTTACTTTTACCGACTTATTCTGAGTAAACTCTATCTTCTAGCATCTTGTTACCTCACAGAAATTGTGCTAAACCTTCATGAGATAAATATTAAGATTAAGATCATCACTCATTCCCTCTCAGTGCTATGAGGGAGACAGGATGCTGGATAAACAGACCCAACGCTACAGTATTAACAACTCAGAAATGACCCAGTATAGCTGATCAACACACTACCAGGGGAGCTGGGGTTTAATGGGTTTGAGATCACCGCCAGGGTGCGAGTGCATGCACTGCCCACTGTGAGCCAGGGCAGCCCCTGGGGAGCGCTGGGACAGGGCGCTTGCTGCTGCTGGCCAGATGGGGACAGACACTCACACTCTGCCGCTCGCACATCTGGTGCAGGTAGGCCCGGCCCCCGACGATGACGATCTGAGCGTTGCGGGGGTTGCTGAGGTAAGCGTGCAGCTGGCGCTGCCGGGAGCGGTACCAGCACACGTAGAAGAAGATCTTGATGATGATGAAAATGATCACGATTCTAGGTGCAGAAAAAGAGTTATTCAGGGAACGCCATGAAAGCTCTCCCGTATTACCGAAACTATAAAAAAGAAAGTCCTGCAGTGTGATACAATGGAATAACCCTGTTCAACATACCGTGAGCGCCGACTTCTGCTAGCTGCAGAATCAGCGGCATCAGAGCGACTCGCTGTGTTGATGGGTGCACTGCGTACCATTACAGATCTGCACATTGAACAAAACTGGAACCTTCACATCTCGCTTCCCAATATGACATATGACTGTTCGATTGAATCCACATTCCAGTGTGAGCCCATTTCGTGAAAAAACTCAACTCAACACAGCAATCGAAAGGAGAAACAAGATTTGTACAACAAGAAGAGAGAGTATCTGTGGAGGCCTGGGGTCACTGGACACAGGAAGAGAAAGCCCGAGCTGCTGGGTAGTGGGGGAAACTGGCTCTGTGGCTGCTGTGTCTCACGCAAGTGGGTCCACTCCTGTATGCAAAACAGCTGGCCATCCCTTGGGATCTACAGTGCTAGATAAACAAAAGGGATTGTTATACTTACATGTACCAGTACAGCTCCATTCTAGGCTTAGTTGTGATGTGTTCTCATTACGTACTTCTGCTAGAAGATAAAAAAAAGAAAAAATATGCGATGATTTGTTCATCACAACTGACAGATTAAAGGCAGAAAAAAAACCACTACTAGGACCTGCCAAAAACCACACGGAGAAGCCATACCCAGACTCCTTCGGCCTCTCTGCATTTATAGCTTGCCATTACCCATTTGTTTTTCATCCAAACAATTTTGCACTTTGAAATGGTCATGAATTGTGGAAGGAAAGAAGTTGTCCTGAGAATGCTATGAAAAGCAATATTTGTAATTAGCCAGTTCTATAAAAAGTCAATGAAAAATGAGTCATGTTAATCCATGAGAAGGTTTCACTGTTCCTCATCACTTTCATCATTGAAAAAGTGACAAAAAATAGTGTTATTGTTTGCTGGTTAGGTTGTTTGACAACATTAACTCACAGTTTCCATTAAGCTCAACTAATGTAGTACAAAAGTCACTTTCCTTTAGCAGCACATATTAAAACAAATTATACAAGGGTTTGCAAGATCAACATTGTTTATCATTAAACACCGAAATACTGTGCTCTTAAAGATTTAAGTCTTAAATATCAAATTAACTTGCAAATGTAGTTAAGCTCTTCATCAGACCATCAGTGCAAAAATTGAATTATGATTTATCAACTGTACCGAACATCATAACATTCTTGCACATTTTAGGCTATTAATTGTAAGAAAACCTCAAAACACTGGACCATATTACTCTAAGAAAAGAATTGTACTGGATTTTGCTTTACATTTAGATGAATGAGAAAGGTTCTTTTTTAAAGAGTACAGATCATCTGACACGTGAGCCACTCTGGTGTCTATACAGTATATAGACGACACTGCATTTTTTCTGTTTCAGGCAAAACACCCACTCAAACACAAATGCAACTACTAGCCCGTTGTTAGTCACTCATTCCTTTCTTTATAAATCCTCTTAAACGATAAAGACCACAACTTCCCTGTCAGGTCAGAGAGTGTGGTCTTAATTGTGTTGTAATTTTCTGAACAGCAAACCTGAGCTAGCACAGCCTTGTTTCCCACACTGTGTTAGGGTCTGTGTCCCTTATTTTAGAGGGATCCTTAGGCAGCTAGGGACTCTACACAAGCCTGTCTATTCCCTGCTTAACACGTCTCAGTGAGGTTTTCAGGGAACTTGATAAGACACCACAAACAACAGTCTTGACAAAACAAATCTGTAATAGAACAGCCAGGCAAACAGAACCCAGCCTATCCATGTCTTCGAAGTCATATGATGTTGGCTGTATCACACTGTTTTGGAATAAACAACCTGAGGAATGATTTGGGAAGACTAACACTGAAAGTAGACAAGCCTTACAGCCAACAGAAGCCCCTGCATAAAACGAATTCATTCAGGCATTTAAATTGTCAGGTTCAGTTTGACCAAAGTATCATACTACCCCCATTTCATCTACAATCAGATAATACTTTTAAGAATGGAAACCACAGATAAGCATGAGATTTCACTAACTTTAACATTTTTAGTCAAAAGTACTCATTCTCTTAGAATATTAATAATAATTAGACAATTATGCAATATGGGTCATAATGGGGTTATACTAAAAAAAACTGCGATGAAGTAAACAAGATAATATTTTGAAAAAACTATATCATTGATAAGTGCACCTTCCCATTTTATACCCTGTCCTCACCTCTCTCCTGTTACAGCTCATTGCACCAAGCCTGGATGTGGCTAACGAGCAATCCAAGGTAGTCAAGTCCAAGACAGACAACTATTGCTGTGCACACTAAAACTCCTACTGCCAGGACATCATACTTCCATTTTGAAGTGAAGACGTACACGAGGTCATGGAATAATTAGAGTATATACAGGATAGCTTAGAAGTTATTAAAATGGGACACCAAAATACAGACAAAAATATGCTGTCGCTCACAAAAAGCTGGAAAAGGGATGCTGGAATACAGGAATATATATGGAACATAGAACACAATAGTCTGAAAAGCAAGACTGAGGAATCCAAAGAACTCAAAACCCCAGGGTAGCATCCAGGTTTAAGACAAGGAAAACTGAAGTAGAACCATCACCAGCCTGGAGTAAAATATGATGTTTGTCTCCCAGCATTTCAAAAAGAAAGATGCTTTTATGTTGTCAAATGGCCTGTGCCAGGGGCTCCAACAAAATATCAACTAGGGACTGAGTGGTGGCTCTGTGGCTAAGGATCTGTGCCTGTGCCTGGAAGGTTGCTTCTCTTCCTGTCTGTGTGTCTCATGGAGAGCAAGCCGGGGTATGCGAAAAGACGAATTCCTAATGCAAGAAACTGTATGTGGCTAATAAAGTGATCTCTCTCTAACTAGGGAACCCTACCAAGCATCACAGAGGTCAATATGCTGTCCAAAAAGGTGGAAGATGAGAAAACAGAGTGTGGCATCACATGGGGGGGGGGGGGGGGGGTGTGCGTGTTCAGTGTGGAGGCGAAGCCCTGGATTAGCAACCACAGCTACCCTGGCTGATTAATAATAATAATAAATAATAATAATAAAAAACTTTATTTTATATAGCACCTTTAAAGGTGGCTTTTCGAAGCACTTAAGGACGAGCTGCAGCTGTGGGGCCCTTTAAGACTCACTGAGCTACTCCCCAGAGGGAAGAGCAGATCCCCCCCACAAGGGGAGAACCTTCCAGCGACTGTCCCGCAGGGGGATTGGGACCAAGCATAAGGCCATCGTTTTTCTTTCATTTTGGGTTTATTTTCTCACCTGTCCCGCCGTGTATCTCCACTGGGGCAGGCTGCGTGTTTTTCTCCCCCCCCCCTTTTGTTTTATTTCGGTTTTCGCTAATCTCACACCGGTGCCTCCGCCCTCTCAGACGGGGCGTCGACTTTGACCAGCGCTCGCCAGGACGAAACGCAATTGAGCGGGGTGACGTCACACGAGAGCAATCTCTTCCCGGGCCCTCTGCTGCGCTGCCGTTTGTCGATGGCAGTGCGCCTCTCATCACTGGACAAGCTACAGAATGTCGAAATCTATCTCCTTCCACAGAGGTCCAAGAGTGTTTCTCCTCGACGGTCATCAGAAACTCCAAATGCAGCGGAAAACCAAAACTAGGCACAGGTCATACAGAGCAGGTCATTTCCTCATGACAGATGTGCATCTTACTTTCTTAAACTGCGTGATAAGCTTCGCTTTTTTTGAGAATTATTTCTGTAACCACAGGTTCAGACGTTAGGTCTGAATCATTATAACCACAAACCCAAAAGAAATACACATAGATATTTTTCATTTTCTGGAAGTAAGAAAAAACAAACACTGAACTGCAGTATATCATACAGAATCCTGGTTCTTCAAAATGGAGCTTCTTCTCCAAGAAAGAACTTAAAAAACACACTGGAGACATAAGAGATGTCAGTTTTACAGACTGAATAAATGGTCACAGATCAATGAACTGTTACTTTTTACCCTACATTGGTGAATGGTATTTACTCTTCAGTAGAGCCTTGAAGGGAGTTTCATTGATGACAATAGACATATGCTCAGAATTATGAAAGACTGTTATTGGTAAAAACATTCACACATGTTAAATTAACAAAAACAAGATTCAGCTACATTAGTCAAAACAATACCAATATAGGTAAATATTTGTTTTCTCTTATAAATTCTAAGTGGACCTTCCACCAATATCCTCTTTTTAAAAAAACGTATCAAATATCACACAAAAACGTCTAAAAGCAAGATTTGAAGTAGCATTTAAAATACCTCTGTGCTTCATCAGCCCTTCAACAGCCCTCTATGCAGAGCTGTTGGGAGGAAATGTGGAAACACTGAACGCTACTCTACTCCCCTGACTGGAGTTCGTGTCTTGATCAGCGCAGAGCTATAATAACAGCTCAACAAATTATTACATGTCCACACTGGGGCTGACACAGCTGTGGGTTTCTGCTACACCCACTCTGCTCCAGTGGCAGACTACCCCTGCTGCTGGGCTGGTATGTGAGCATGCTGCTGTTGCCCAGGGCGAGCTCTTACCCGTATTCCTGAATGAGAACCTCTATTTGCGAAAAAGCTCCCACATTTCCCCCTTATTATCAATCACTACCACTACTGGCAAATCTCAAGTGAACTTCTTGGCACTGATCTTGGCCAGAGCCTTTTTCTCCAGCACTGGCAGAGGTAAGGAAGACGAGATGAGAAGGAAGACAAAACTGTTCCACTTTCCTGCCCCTCTGTATCCTTGAAATCATAAATCATCCTGAATTCAGACTTCACCCACCTCAAAAAATCATCTGCATAAAGTAACAGAGAACCGATGGTCATCACAGAACCTTCCCCTTGGTATTGGCAGGAATTGAAAACAAGTGTTAACTGAAAACAAAACAAATGGCAGGAATTCATTTTTCATAGGTTTCTTCCCATCAGCTACAGCACTTGCTCTAAGGGGCTGTATTCAGAAAATATAATTAAACCCAACTGCCCTAGAAATTACAGAGACACAGCATCTCGTCACATCTGCTCACTGATAGAGCAGAGCCAATCTGTTCTGCATGATTCCTCAAACCGCTTAATCTATCGTAGCTGTGACAGAAAAGACACAATGAGGGGAAAAAAAGAGCACTAACAAAGTGAAATGATCAATTTTAAAAATAACGGTTCACATATTTAAGAACTTACAAATATAATAACTGAAAAAAGCGTAACATCAATATTTTGCGGAGTCTTCTTTAACATAGTAGAAAAGGAAAACAAAAGCCAGAAACTAAAACCGTGAGCTTTCACTGACAAAGTACAGTCATTCAGAAGTATGGGTCAACAGCAACTCCCATACGTGTGTAAATATTTATATATAAATATACAGCACCGATATTATCATCTTGCTCCAGGCCTTTATGTATCCCACTGACATGACAGAGATGTTACACTTTCACAATGAATTGAAACACAGCAAACCTCTCTAAGGTACAGTATGCTCACCTGGCCAAACTGACTTGAGGAAGACGCTTTGAAAAAGAGTCTAAGAGCTTTTTACAGTATTATTTCAAACAAAGGATGGTGTGAATGATGAAAATGCAAATGAAAATGCTGGCATTTTACAGAGAGAGCGGGTTTAACAAGTGGCGTTGGCCTTGTTTCACCTTTGAAAACAAAATGTGTATGAACTGGTTCAGACCTGTATCAGCCCAGATAAGTCATAGTCTGGCACAGCTGTTAAATTAGTAGTACAATAAGGAACAAGTAAAGGTTAATTCCACAGTAAATAATAAAAAGATAAACAACAAATTGGCTATTGAGCAGGTGTCACACGAGTATAGAGTATAGTAGAATCAGGTGTGGGATTTAGAATCGTATCACTCATGGTGTCTCCACCTTGTAATTAATCATTTTACTCTCTATTATTCAGATGTGTGTAATAAAATGAAAAATTTACAGAACACCAACACTACCAAAGGTAAGATTAGTTAATTTTCTTATATGTAGTAAAAATGTGGCATATCTAATTAAAATACCTAATTAACACCCGTTTGCAACCTCTTACACAAATCTGTCAGACTGCACACGGTACATACAATTTTATCACAGACTGTGATCAAAGAATAAAAGAAATCTAGTTCAAGCGAACTAGCCCCATAGATGTGCAAATGTAAGTAGTGCATATGTGGCTTTATACAGTGTTCTGTTCTTTATCTTAAATAACAACATCTGAAAACACAGTGAAAAAGGAACTTAAAAATTATATAAAGTCATGCTTTGCATTACAGGACTTCCTCTTGGTGGTCTAAATGGTCTGAATGGTCTAATGGTCTAAATGGTTTCTGCACAAACCCCATACAAATCTAAACTACAATCTGAAATACAGCCAGAACTGTCCTAAAAATTCAAACAACAGTCTACAACCTAATACATTTAGTTATTTAAGACGGACAAGGCTGTATTTCACCACAGACACTCCTGTCGTCCTTCAGACACGGCTACTGAACTAGCCAGGAAGTAAAGGTAAGCCGAGAGACAGCGCAATGCTGGAGGGCGCACAGGCGGTAAGCTCTGAGGACAGCCAGACAGTCGCGCGTGCAAGAATTCTTTGTGTGGATTTTAGCTCTGTGTTTAATTCTGTAATTCCAGAGCTCCTTTACAATAAATTGCTGCAGTTGAATGTTCCACCACAGAGGAAAGGCAACAGGTTAAAACATTGGAAACGTAGTTGATTTCCAAAACCTCTCTCTCTGATAATCAGCGATGTGGCTGTGAGAGTGGTGGAGTCCTTTACGTTTTTGGGAATAATGATCTCTACCATCCTTAAATGGGACATGACTATTACCAGTATCACAGCAGAGAATGTACTTTTGCAGCAACTGAAACACTTTGGTGTCTCTCAACCAACTCTAATATAACCGTTTATATTATAACTTTGGTCTGCACGCTCTGAAGGGCAAACTGCAGTGCGTTTTCACTCTGTGGAGAGGATCATTGGCTGTCATCTGCTCTTCGTTGACGATTTGTACAACTTCAGATCAAAGAAGCAGGTAGGAAAGACTGCTGATGACCCCTCCCACCCGGGGTACCAGCTGTTACATCAACTTCCCTCAGGAAGACACTACCGGTCTATTAAAGCCAGAACCACCAGCATATGAACAGCTTCACTGCTAGGGCTGTCTGTTTGATGAATCAGAACTTCTAGTTATATGTGCACTGTCTTAATGATGCCTATTGTCTTGTTCGTGTACTTAAAATAAAGCACACACAATTAAAGGCTATTCTGATTCTGAAATGCTTCCTGTCTCTTGAACTGTAGTTTCCTGATTTAATTAACGTTCCTCACATATTTCAGAAGTGTCCGTCTCTAGGATCAACGGAACATTGTGGAAAAGTCACAGCAATGGTACTCCAACATATTAAAATCCTTGATAGGACTCCCAGGAGGTAAACATACAGAATGCACATCGTAATAAAAGTTAATTCTACCTGGTTTTACACTACACTACTCCATACAAGCCCCCTTTGGGATTTTATTCCTGGCATAGTTTTGGAAATTAAATAGCTAAAGCAAACAATAAAACAGCCAATGTGGACTGAGAAAAGAATGGTCTTCTTATGAATGCTTTGAAAAAGCAACAAGGACAACCGACACCTTTAAGGCACAACACAATATACAGCATTTAACTATCCAGAAATCTTCCAAGTGGATGCTGACAACCTAACCAACAAGCTGTGTCATTCACCAGATGACCAGAACTTATTTTGAGGAATAACAAAATTAGTTAAAAGAAAAAGCACTCTGTAACCAACTCGTCCTGCATCACAGTTACAGACGCTGGTGAATCAGCCCCAATCTGTTTCTGTACCATGTGGTTCGTCTTCATGCTAATTAGAATGCCATCTGCATGCCTTCAGCTGTACCTTCACTCACCCAGCTCTGTAGTACCACAAGAACACAAGGTTTTAGCAAGGAATATCTTTAATGATGAGACGTTGAACAGCAAAGGATTTCTTTTGAAACTTCAAAATCTCTTTTAATAGCAAAACCTAAGACAAGCTTGTCATTCTTTCTCATAAAGACTGAAACATAACCTTCACAGCATTTCTGTAATTTACTGAAATATAAAAAAACACAAGTCAATGGCACTGTAAGAGTATTTTGTTTCAATCTCAGAAGGCTGCTTTTCAAGCCAGCAACGGCAGCTGCTGCAGATACAGCCAAACAGTGGAAGTTGGAAGAAATCTTTATCACTGCTGGGAGGCTAAAAGAATTCTAAACACTAAAATGCACACGCTTTATGTAAAAAATAAACAACACATATCTTGAGAGGTGAATACAGGTGGATCCTGAGATTACTTCAGTATTGTACTAAGACTGAAATAGCCTTGACCAGAAGCTACTGTAAGCATACAGAACATGCGACTTCCTGCTTCTAGCTATGAATGCCCTAAAGCTCCCTTTTACACAAACAAACTTGCCAAGTCAGGTCAAGTCCAAAGCTTCTGCAAGAGGCCTACGAAAAATTCCAGTAAAGATACTGGGGTGGCATGTGGTCAGGAATGTGAAAAACTATTCTATGTGTAATGGGAAAAATTGAAAAGGTGTCCCACAGTGTAAATGTTTCGATTTTTGTTTGCAACATCAGTACACTGACACCTGACAGATTGCCTGCTCTGCACCTGCCCAACCCCAGCAGCCACGAGGCAGCGACCAGCCCAGCACACAGAGACACAAGGCCGGGCAGCGCTACGCCTGCCCACTGCCAAGCAGTGCGTTTGCCCAGGCCCCGGACACACAGCCCAGCCGCCGCGCGCACAGAACCACTTTATCCTCATCTTCACTCGATTCACTCGAAAGACTGAAAACCACCGTTAACGTCAGAAAACTCTCCTACAACCGAAAATAAGAGAATAGACTGCACCAAATTACAGATGTGGCTAGCAGCAGCTCTTCTCATTTCTTTTGGACAGGATTTGCTGGATGCTGAACTTTTACTGTAAAGCTTGTAAATCTCCTCATAAGAGCACACCTAACAAACCTGCTCCCTGTACCTCCATCGCATTTGGGTTTGAGTTCCCAGCGGATGCGGGAGCCAACGTTGGGACCGACGGTGAGTCAGACACCTTATGGCTCCGAATGGTAGGAGCCTTTGCACACTGAGCCCAATCGGTCAGTTATCATCCATATCATCCACATCATCCAAGCTCATAGTCAAGCAAGAAACATTAGAAATCTAAAGCCACTTGATGGCAAAAAAGTCCTCATGTCAAAAGCATCCATAGTGAGATGCAACCTACAGAGGGTCCCAACCACCTGGAGCTTTTACTAGGTGAACAAAATATTAGGCTTTAAATTTACATTTGAAAAGTCAATTTATACCTACACAAGTCCATCCGTTTTTCATAGGGGAAAAAGAACATCTAAAATTCTGTCCTTACTCATTACATACAGTGAGAAATTCCAAAATTCAACAACTTTCATGCATTTCCACTTTTACCTCCTCAGTTACAAATGAAGCAAAAATCACAGGATCATTTTTACCCTTCACTGCAAAAACACTATTTACATATGCTTTCTACACGATTTGATGTTAACCTACCAACAGCAACAAGAATATTGATGAATGCTTTGTCAAGAAAGTTTTGAAGCAAGTTTAGAAAATCTGTCAGAGTTTGAGGTAAGTGGTTCGATGCACCGCCGAACTTGGCTCAGTGAAAATTCTATAAATACACAGCAACAAATGACATTTAACACTTAACTGCAATGCACTCTCAGTAATGGGGACAAGAGTGACAATTGTTTCAGTAAAAAGTGAACTAAGATTTGATTGAACAGACATGGCATGTCATCTGTAATCAACAGGTGGTCTACTGTGACAGTTCCAGGATAATAGCAATGCACAGTTTTAGACTAACTGTACACATGCAATGCATTCAGTGCACCAGGTTGTGGAAGCCTTTCCTTTCCATTCCCAGACAAGCTTGCCAGTTCACTGGTCTCTCAGCCCTAGATGCCACAGATCATCCCAGCTCACCCCACAAATGTTCGATGGGGCCCTAGTCTGGCACATTAGGCATTCATGGCACAAGTGTCACCTTCTCTTCTGGCCCTCATGGGGACGGGTGCGGTCAGGCAGGTATGTGGTCATGTCAGCATGAGCCGTCCACAAGAGGAGAGCTCTCCTTGAATAGGGACTTTCTGTTGGCAAGGCTGCAGGGCAAGTCCTCCACAGATAAAGGAATCAGGGTGGATTTGTCTGAAACGCCTCCTGGTTTCAACAGCTTGTAACATGACTAGCACACTAAGCAGTTGCATCCTGATTAGCACCCTTAGAGGTCCTCTACAGCTGGCCAAAGCCCCACATTCCCAAAGCCTTTATCAAGTCCTTGATAGCTCAAGTGACCACATTCCACACTGGAGGGTGGACCTGCTCATCCTGCGAGTGGGCAAGCAAGCAGATCTTCTTTCTTCCTTTAGTGCAGGATGAGGGTTATTTAAGAAAAGGGTTTATACACAGTTTTGCTGGTACTCAGTTACCAGATTTATGAGGAATGTTGAACATTTAACATTTTTACAGACAGGTTGCAGCTGAACAATTTGACATTTTCAATTTCCCTGATAACATCTGTCTGCACATTAATAATACATACAAATGGTCCTGCTGCAGCAACACTATAATCAGCAGCACTAATCCTAATTGGCACACAGGGATTATTGTGATTTTGGTTTCATATTAGCAAAGTTTAACCATCTGGAAAGGCACTTACTCTACATTGTGTTCAGAAAACTGTTTACTTGGACAACAAGCATCAGCTGTGACATCAGTGCAAAACTAAACAAACCTGAACCGAAGTCGGCTGATGAATTTACCACCCGGCACACAGAAAAGCTGCTGCCTGTCGGATATACGGCAGTACATGGCTCCCCACATTCACCAGAAACCACCATTTATCTTGAAGTTTTCAAAGAATTTACCTTTCAATAGTGCACTTAATGTTTAGATGCTGCATTATCAAGAGAGAACTAGGTTTCAAGTAATATTTTCTTGCTGTGTTGTATGCTGACAGGATATTGCAGAAATTTCTTCAAAGCCTGAAAGCAAACCAAAGCAAATCGCTGAGTGATGGATAGGAATCCCTCTAGAGTCACACTGCACATATAATCCAGTTATTCAGAAAGCACTTTCATTGTATTACTCAATTCCCTGGTTTAAAATGTATTTGTATTTTTAGCAGAAAAGGAATATGGGAATAAATGGGGCTTCCTCTAATCTATTAATAAACAGAAAATGTCTACCTCATGTGTCGGCAAGAATTCTTTACAGGAAGGTAGATTTAAATGATTTACATTTGCTGATATCCAAGATCAGTGAAATGTATTGATCTGAACTGAGTCCAAGGTATTTTTACTGAGTGTTAGGTTAGAAGTAAAACCTATTGAAAACAGGAGGTTTCTTCCGTTTGACACAGATGTCAAACAATTCATCCTGCCTTTCAGAGATCTACAGTCCACACACAAAGCGTTAATGCGCAACTCCTAAAGAAAAAAAAGATATGCCTTTGAATAAAACTGAGTAATTAGTTTCACAAAACGGAGATACTAGAAAATGATTTAAGAGTACCTCAGCATGCTTATGAGTTAGTAGCAATGTCGGGCTAACATACAATGATACTAAAACACCAGGACTCTGGCAGAGCTCTTATTCTCTGACAAGCCACCCCACGCCGCTGAAAGGACAAGTCCTTACACTGGGACTGGGCCTGAGTCTATATTCTCAGAACGGCACTGGCTTCGGGGGGGTCTTGAGGGAGCTGAGCTCCGCACCCCTGAGATCTAATTCTCTACCAAAACAGATAACCGGTGAATAAAAAACGCGTATGTTGTCAATTAATTGTTAGATTAATTTATTCTTTCCTTCTTATGTACTACTTCGTGGCATTATACATACAGCCACAGTGATGTATACGATTAGAGCTAAAAAAATTACACGTCCTTTCTCACACAGGAGACACCACCAGCACAACACTTTGGAAAGGAGGTGGCAAACGTCACTTTTTACAACATTCAAGTACTGATTTTTTAGTCTAAAAAAAAAAAATGCTATAAATAAATGCTAGAATAAAACTAGGGCAGTATACTAATACATCAGCATCAGAACCTCATTTTCTTCATTCTGATGTTAAGGAGAAGGGTCGCCCACTAGCCTGCTGACCCAGCTCTGGCGTTCAGGGTGGGAAAGAAAGAAGCGCTTGGCCAGCCAGCATCGCTGTGCTCTGGAGAAGCTGGAGAAGCAGGAGCCCGAGTGCAGCTACTGTACATCTCCTCCTGCAGAGCTCCAGACACTATGGACATCAAACAGCTACAGTCAAAGCAGGTGTATTCAAATATTCACATCAGGGTACTAAACACCTTCTCCTGAAGGAAAAAAAAACAAGTGGCCGCTAACAGCCTCTGAGAAGCTTACATGTACACTATAAACTATAAAAATTTTTTTTACAAGATTAGTGCAAATTATATCAGTCGCACTTTAATACAGAAGTGTATATTACCTACAACTTACTATTTCTTTACTTGTTGGAAAGAATAATCAATGCGTTCATTTGTCTGTTTAGGGATATAAACTATTTAACAGGAGTTAACCCCTGCAGTTTGCAAGATTAAACAGTCTACAATGCGATTTTTGTACATTAACTGTACAAGATAAATATTAATCACTAAGGTGCAAAGATAAAATGTTCCCTTAACTCACAAAAACTCAGATATGAAGGAAAAGGTGGACATTGGGCACAGACGTCTTTCAGTTCCTCCCTTCACAATTGCTAAAGCGAAACCGATGATAAGTTTATCAAGACTGGGCAAATGTAAGTGGACTCCTGAAAAATGATCCTCAGTTTCCAAAATAAATGCTATAAGAAGGGTCCTGAGGCACTTCTTTTTAAATGCACCTCTCTTCATGTTTCTCCTGATGCATTTAAAAATATTAAATAAATACAACACAAACAGACTCCTCAGCTGCTTTGTTCAGTATTTTCCAAATTTTCTTAAATGGAAAAATATTTGCACAAGCTTTTATAAAATCTTACTGCATCAATCCTAGACTGAATTACATAATTCACTACTGAACTGTGGATTTTAACAGGCTTTACGATTCAGTTTATATGCACAATAACAGAACGATTGATAGCATTTAATAGCCCTTCTTAGGAAGGAGAGCTGCATGCCAACAGCATGTTCCATCGCTGAGGAAAATGAGGAAAACAAATCGCTTGTTTTGCAATGGAACGACTGAGAAAAGTCGATGTGAACTTTAAAAAAAGCTCCCAGACGAGAAACCTTGAAGCCCGGCCTAACAGTGGGACATGCTGCAGCACAGTGGGAACATCACCTGCTGATCAGAGCATGTGTGGAGGGGAGCCTGACAACAGCCGAGACATTCCAGATGCTGCTCATTACTTACCAGTATATTCAGCTGATGCTTACATTTGCACCCATTTATACAGCTGAATGTTTTACTGGAGTAATCTGTGACTGAGATTGGAGCCCATGACTTTCCAGTTACAAGCCTAGACTGCACTTTCTACAGTGACCAGGCTGTCCGCCTCATTATCCTGGCCTGTTCGGCTCAGATGGGCTGTACGGTCTCCTCTCATTTGTAAGCTATCCCATCTTCTTAGCACCAGGCAGACCTGTATTCAAGACAATGAAACCTGGCTGCCTTGAAAAAGCTTAGTAGGCCAGCAGGGTTCTTAAAGCAGAACTAAACCGCTTTACAGCGGATGACCAGTACGAGCGCTGAACAGTTAACAATAGCTCGGGGCCGCAGCGTGAAGGACCGTGGGTTTAGATTTCAGGCGAGATGCTACCGCTGCACCGCTGAGGAGGACAAGGGCGCCTCACGCAGATGCGCCAGCTGCGTAAATGAGCACCCGAGTCTCTTGGGTTCACAGCGTCAGCCCCATAAAAGCAGTAGTAATAATCAGAATAACTGCTCAAAGCAAAGCAGCTGATGAACGTTAAATGAAAAAGAACTTTTACCAGAAGCTTACGTAGTTTTTTTTATTGCTTTCAAAACAAACTGACTGCAAAACAACTATCTCCATGGAAACTGACCCTTAAATTTCATTACCAGCACGAACAGAAAGTGCTCCCTGCCATCACACTCCCACTGCAGGCCTCACCTTCCTCGCCAGGGACACAACAACGACCTTCTCTTCAACAGAAACAGACACACACACTCCCTCCGTCCAGACCTGCTGACCAACTCCAGACGAGCAACATCCATCAGAGCACCTGAGGCCTGAGTTTAAGGCAAAGTCTCCCCCACCCCAGTCTCTAGAGTCTACAGGACTGATTACAGGAGACTGCAGGTGTGGTCCTTCAGGTGAGATGTGAAGGCCTTTTGCAAAGCACTTGTCAAAGTGTTTTATTGTCAGTTTCTAAGCAAGTAGCGTCTCTACAGCTGCAAGTCCATACAGGACTCACCACCGCTCAGCCCTGCAGGCTGGCAAGGGTGCAACACATTGCAGCGCGGATCACAAAGACCCAGGAGTGTAGGATTCTGCCCTTGTCTCTGAACTAGGGTTGCAGCTGAGACAACGCAGCCACCGTGGGCATTAAAAACGGAAGCCTTCTTCACGAGAGTGAGGGCCTGTGGAGTGAGTCACAGTAACCCCACAGCCAATGAGAGATACAGTCCTGCCTAGAACAGCGCAAGGACACCCAGAGAAGAAAACCTGGCACAGGCTTTCAGCCTCTACATTCTTCACAGATTAAATCATGACACTCTCACTGCACCCATTTTTGAGAAGTATTAAATATCCCCTTGAACGTGCTAGGCCAAAAGTGTCTTAATGTCTTCAGAGACTTCTGCAGAGCAGGCAAACCTCAGAAGAGTCATCACACCCATCTTCTATATGAAACATTTAAAAAGGACAAGCACAATTTTCCATAGAAGCACTTTCAAGGTCTTTGACTTAAAAGCTGCATCTGCCAACCAATCAATTAAGAAAATGAGATATCTCCAGTTGAAATAACAGCAGATTTTTGTTTAGCACACCTGTTCCACAGCAGATTACAAACCTTTTCAGCCCTGTTGAAGGCCCATGTGTTCAAATAAAATACAGGTGTTCACCAAGAACATCCCTTATACAGACATGTTCAGCAACTGCCTATCAAGGTATTTAAATCAGGAAACACTTGTACTGTTATCTGAGCTTTCCCAAGCACTGCTCAAAAAACAGCGAGCTTGACTAAGGCGCTGCTTAGACACTTTCCATTTCATGCAGAGAAAATCAGAATTCACAACTGACAGCTCACAACTGGCACAGAGGGAGAAGGTGTCTGACTGGAAGGGACGTGTCCTCCTGTTAATTAAGACTCATTATCAGTTCTGGTTTTGTGGTCCTCACTTCACACTTGATTAAATCAGTTTAGGCAGAAGGATTTCGCTGCACAGCAGAGAAATCTCACTCGTGGAACCTGATTTCATGAAGGGGGTGTCGTCTGGTTGTCGATGACGACATACGATGGGTTTTCTCCTGTTCATTTAAAAATAAAAAACAATAAAACAGTCAACAGACAGAACTCTGTCTGGAGGCGATCCACACCGTTTCTCGAGAGCCCGGTTAGGACCGCAAACATAAGCGAATACTGGCTGGAAGTTGTCTTATTAATTACACGTCTTTACCTTCAGAGAGACAGTACACATTAGTAGAACCAAACCCTAGAATTTTTTCCGGCTGCATCCAATGACTTGGGCTTGTTATTACACGCCGTCTGTTTGAACCGAGACAGCGGGTAACGCGTTAACAAACTGCGATCACTAACGTTAAAATTTAGATTAAAAGACTAAAGCGGCTATTTCTTCCTCTCCTCAACGTACCCCAATGTCTCATACGCTTTTCCCTAACGCCACCCACTATCCTGAACAGCTAACGGACGACACAGATACGGCAGCCCGTCTCACGGAGCAGAGACAGTGGGTGTGGCGGCGCTGGAGCCCAGGGAGAAAAGCCCACATACTGGGCTCGGGGATCGTTCTCGTCCTCGCAGATGGAGAGAAACACACACGAAGCTGAAGTCCGTTTGACTGGCCTCTCACGAACAGAGCCGCCCGGACTCGGCGACCCGCACCTGCAGACAGACTCCGCCAGCCAGCACACACCGAGATAGAGAGCTGGGTTTGGGGTGAGCACACACGCACTGCCCGGTCCTCGGGGTGTAAGAGAAGACCCGTCCGCACCTCCGAGATGTTCTGCCAGCGCAGCCTCCCAGCTGAGCTCGGAGTCAGAGTCGGCACCTCCGCGGCCGTGTAATCACGAAACCATCTCTAAGGCGAAGAAATACGGATTTTCCCTAGCTATGCTTAAGGAAAGGGGAGCGGAAACGCTGAGCTAATTTACAACACCCACACGCAACTTACTGGCAAAACTTTTAAACAGTTCACGGATCACCATGGTGAGATCTGATGTGCTCACACACAGGTCTCGATCCCACGAAGTTAAACAACCTGACTATTTCCCGAATGAAACTTACCGTGTCACCAGTCTCCTAGATGTGTGTTTTTTTTTACCCCCTTTCATCACCGTGTCATCTCCAAGCCATGCCACCTCCCTGCTCGCCCATCCGCTTCGGGTTTCAGACCCCAAGAAACATAAACACGGCCAGGCGCTCTCCTGCCAGCCCTTCCGCCCTCCCCACGCTCCGCCCCGCCCCCACGCCCCCACGCCCGGCAAGAGCGCACCGCGGGCGCCGCTGGCCAGGACTGCGGGCTGCCGCCCCCTGCTGGCCGGGAGGCGACTGTGCAAGGGCTCCGGAGAGAGAGGACGAAATGCGGCTTAGTTTGGCCATACGTAGTTGCTTTGTCTGTCAGTCTCTGGTACTGGTAGAGACCTGAATACCCCTTGCTATTTTTTACAGCTTCATCACCTGAGTCCAGAGTGATCCCTCATTTAGCACAAACCACACAGAGCGTGTTGTGCTGGCTGCAGGTGTCACAGAATGACTGCTGTTTTTGTTTTTGTCTCTTGAACTGCACAATCATCCTGTTATCATGCAGCAACGGCAGAGCCCTAATTTTCTGCTGGCGTCTCTGAGAACTGTCACACACTGGAACCCATTTCAGTAGACAGGTTTTATAGATCTGTCGGTAAACCTCAGTAAGCCAGACGTTATCAGTGGTCGTAAAAGAACAATCTGATTGACAAGTTGTTAAAAGTCCAGAGTGGAATGAAGACCTGAAGAGACAGGACAGCAGCCCTCCAGGACAAAGAGTCAATATTAAAGGTCTCCACTGAGGCTGGGGCTTCACACACTTCAAGCTACCCCTTGAGCGCCCACTTGGGGAACATGCCTGCCTGTGTCTGCTCGTCATCAGTTGGTTAACCAGCAAGAGCTAGCTACTGGCCAGGAGGAGAGAGGAGACTGTGCACAGGTCTGTGTGCTGAAGTTGTTGAAAACAATTGGGATTGAAGAAAGAAGTTAAAAGACAAACACTTTTCAGATTTAGGGTGTCTAAAAAACAAAAATAATCACTCTCAGTCAAGGGAAATGCAAATTACATTGCTATAATGATTTCTGTCTACACAATTATAATACATAAAAAAATTAACTTTTTATTTTATTAATTTTAATTTACTTTAAATTTTATCAATACAAAGCAATATATCATGATATATGTTCATAATACAAATCACATAGTAAATAACAGAACTCAAAAGTTGTTAAAGAATTAATGGATAATGGAAAATTACCACTAACAGTCAAATAAAAGATGCATTCAAAATTCTCTTTGAACATCATTTTTATCGTTAATCCAAAGCCTTGTGCATGATAATATGTATTGTTGGCTAACACTTGCATTAGAAATTGAGCAGTTAGTACTTACACAACAACATTCATCAAGCCAGTGTCCTGACAAATGTCATGTACCAAACCATAATACTAGGAATCAGTTTCCCCTGTGCTCCCTACAGACAAAAGAAGCTAAGCACAAATGAAGCACATTATTATAACCACTCTTATATGGGGTAGTACAGCTTTTCCTTGGTTCTCATTGTGAAAATAAATGGGAGAACGTGTTGGGCAAAGTTGACTTAATTATTGTAACAGTTCTTTCCGGACCCTATGTGGATGACAAGATCCAGGGAAAAGTGAAGAAACATGGGGAAAAGTCATGCAGGAAACGGGGATGAAAACAGGGGCGTGTCCTTGGTGCGCTGGTGTTCTGGGAGGTGTGCCCGAAGCAAACAATCCAGGAGAAAATCCAAGGGGGAATCCAAATGAAGACAAAAGTCCAAAACCGGGGGGTCCATCCAAGACAAACAAGATTTAAAAACAGGAACCGGATCGGAACCAGTGGGGAACGGGAACAGGAACAGGAACAGGAACAGAAAATAAAACCTTAACGGGACCAGGCACTTCCAGGTCCCGGACTCGCCTGGTGGAGAAACCAGACCAGAGCCCCAAATAAAGTGAGTGCCTGGCTTTTAAGGAGAACTGAAAGGGGGTAGGAACAGGGAGCAGGTGCGGGTGATGAGTGGAAAACAAGGAAGGGCTGGAGTGTCCTTAAGAGGAGGGGTCTACGAACATGACAATTATTTTAAGTATTGTGTCATCAAACACCTTATCGAAACAACAATGAAGACCTTTGCTGTACCTTTTGCACTGTGATATTAATGCTACAAGTGTCTGAATTTCATTTTACAACCAGATCTTCACAAGATGCAACACTGGTGAGTTACAGCCTATCGTGCTTCACACTCAGGGCACCTTCTCATTTGCATTTCAGTCTCCTTGGTGAAGTAAATGTGCCCGCTACCACACTTGCGCCAGTGATGCTGTTTAAAAATAGTACAGTCAATCACAGTATACCCTGTCTCATCCAACATCTTGTCTTTCACATGCAGATGCCTCATCTTTGCAATGCTGTCAAGCTTTATTCTCATATTTTTAATTTCTTCTTCTTTAAGCATCATCACACTTTCTTTGAGTCTGTTGATTATTCCCTCCAGTTCCCCGTGTTGTGGAAACAACCATAATGAAGTCTTAAATTTGTTACGCATGTGAGATATGGTGTAGGCCTCCGCCAGGAGAGAAATCCTTTTGATTTCTCTTTCATATTCAGTCATGTCACGTTCCCCTTTGGAGATAATCTCATTACAATGGTCTATCTGCATTATGACTTTTAACTGAAGGATGCTACTTGGCAAGGTCACCTGAACATTGTGTTTTAATTCGGCCAGCTTTGTATGAAGAATGATCTGTTTGCTGTAAAAGACTTTGCTGTGAAGGTCTGTTTCAGGATTCTTTAAATTGGACAACAGGTCCTGGATCTGCGGTACACGTACACCGAGACCCTCTCTTTGTCTAAGTGAACTCAGGGTTTGCTCTGTACACATCTCTGATATCTTTCTTTTCACCGTCTCTATATCCATCAGCGTTCTTTTGACAATGGGGCCATACCGTACACTCCTGCGGATGGGAGTTTGGCATTTGGGGCAAGCCTTCAGCTGAATGACCTCGTCCTCTTCAGCCTGCATCATCCAGGCATCAAAGCCCATCACCTCGAACATGTGGCGACAGTCCATCAGCTGTACAAAGCGGGCACTGGGCTCGGCCTCGTTCCCGAAGAACACCTCTTGCACTTCCTCGGGGTTGCACACGCGGCACTTCTCCGGGCATGGCTCTCCGCACATGCCAATGCATCTGTGGCCACATCTCAGGTTCTTGGAGCAGTGTTTGCGACACGGCTGCCTGTCGCAGGGTTCGAAACACAGCCTCGTGCAGCGGGAGTGTTTGCAGCCCCAGCCGCATTTCTTTCTGCAAGGCCAGCATGGCGCCGAGCATATCTTATTACAACTCCCATGGTAACACCTGGTTTCACAGGACTCGGCACAAGGCACGCATTCTGTCAGACACTTCCCCGGACACCTGTGGGAGCAGATCAATCGTTCTCCACAACGCGAGCGGCAGGGAATGTGCAACGTTCCACGGGAGCACTCCGTGCAGTTTCCGGAGCACGCATGGCCGCAGTCCAGCTGTGCATCGCATTTCACCCAGCATGTGATACTTTTGTTCTTTTCTTCGGCCTCCTTCTTCTTCCAGCACTGAGTTTTCTTCTGGTGGCCACAGTCCAGGTCAGCTGTCACCAGCTGCGGGCAGTTGTGAGTGCAGGGGGAGCCACACTCACGGACACAAGGGTGGCCACATGGCAGACTCTTATCACAGGGCATGCGACAGGTAAACTGGTCCGGGGGCACTGAGCAGGGCACCTCCTGCTTGTGCCCGCACCTTGGGATCGTCTTGGTGACTATCACCTGACACACACCGCATGTTTCAAAGCATCTTTTGGGGCATCTGTGCCCAACCTCACACAGAGTTTTTTCACAAGGCTTCACGCATCTAAATTCCTTGTGCTCCAAATCGCGCGGATGGCAAAGCCTGGTACAGACATGGCCACAGTTCAGACGGTACTCACAGGGCAGCGAGCATCCACCCAGGGGCACCCTGCTAAAATCCTCTTCGTTAGACACAAAAGTAATTGTTTTAGGGTGATTCTCACAGCGCAGCATTAAGGCTTCACCGATTTGACCATTGTTGCTCAAAACATTCATGATTTTGCTCCACAGAGGAACCCTGGAAAGCATTGACATGTTGCCAATACAGAACAAGCCTTTCTTTGCCCTCGAGAGGGCAACACAAACTCTGTTGGGTATTTTCAGAAAACCGACTTTCCCTTCCAGGTTACTCCTGACCAACGAAAGTATAATAATATCATTTTCCTCTCCCTGGTAACGGTCAACCACACACAGCTTGACTCCATCAAATTTTGTCTTGGGCATCTGCTTCTTCAAACAGTGCAGCTGCCCTGTGTATGTTGTCAGAACTGTTATCTGAGAAGGCTTATACCCCTGACAGATAAAGTAATAACAAAGTGACTTCACAAATTTTGCTTCATGAAGGTTCTGATGGCTTCGACCTTCGTGGATGTTTTCTTCCAGGTGTTTGTGCTCCAGAAAGAAGACATTTGTGGTGACACCCTGAAGTAAAATAAAAAATACTATGATTTCAAACACAAGGCTAGTTTTATTATTAAGCTGAAAGTTTGTTATGACATACAAACAACACAAAAATACTTAGGAATCAGAGCACAAGACTTATATTGCAAAGTTTTGAATTTTTTGTCATGTGTCAAAGTTCATTTGTGCCCCTCAAGGTGTTTTCATACAGTATGTTGGAAGTTTTGTAAGATTTCATAATCATGTTAGATGTCTTATATTAACCACATTTCTATAGATGTATTTAAAATATGTTCCATACTTAAATACACTTGAGAGAAGGAAACACTTTAAGCAGAAATCGAGGAAGTTTCAGAGAATCGGACCTGTGCAAAGTTACCTTGTTATAAGTGATCCTTATCACACTGTCATTTACTGCTAAAGATGAACACTATTGGATTTATTTTCAATTCTCAAGTGACCCTTTAAAGCATCATCTTTGTCATTAAAATATTGTTAAATTGCAAAGATAGATTAATAACAATTTTAGACTTTTAACCCTTGTTAAGTGAGAAATCTGTTGCCACTGTACTCACTTTGTTACTTAATAAACACAAATCTAATAACCCGATGTGGCTGGGCATCTTAAGATGGGGCTGGCCTCAATTATGGCTGTCTATCTGTTGTAAATAGCCACACTGGGTGTTCGTTATTTAATTATTAGATGATGATCGATAATTTGGTATTATAATGCACTTTCTCACATGGGTGTAATTAGTGGATTTGCTCAGGATAAGAAGGGCATGAACGACATGCATGGTGGATGAGACTTGGGGACGGCTGCTTTGGTGTAAAGACTGTGCTGTAAAGACCTGCATGTTCTTTGAAGCAAAGCCTCCTGCACTACATAGCACTGCAGTTGTCTGTTTTTAATGTGCTCAGATCCCTGTAGTATCCTTATTGAAGGGTGAGGACTGTCACACATGGTAAATTGAGGTAGCACAACATTTGTTGCATTGGGTAGCAGAAACAAGACTTTTATAAGATTACCTTGATATTGTCGTACAGGTTGACTGACATGTGGTTTTCAAGCTTGTCATAGATGTGTGGAGTTAACAGCTGGGCGATTTCGGGACGCATACGATGCTACAGAAGGGGATATTAAAACAAAAACTCTAATAGTACAATGTATAATTTTAATACTGATAACCAAACTAACATCAGTGCAAACTTAAAACTTATTTGATAAGAGTCAATATGAGGAGCTTTATCAGACCAAATATATCATAATGTAGTAGTTCAGGTGGGTAGCTGCGTCAGCATGCGTGGGCTGCAAAGGAACAAGTAATAGGTTTATTCCATGCTGAAAAAAAGAAGAGAGAAAACACAACGTTTCAGCCGTGGAGCCTTCTTCAGCTGTGAGCCTCACACCTCACTCCTCACACCTTATGGCTTCTTCTTTTTTTCAGCATGGAATAAACCTATTACTTGTTCCATATCATAATGTACACTGGTAATAACAAAGTTAAGCACCATTACAGGACACAGGTGCTCTTACCTGCAGGAAAACAGATTGTTATGATCTTTCCTAGACATCTATTGAGGTTTTTTTTAGAAAATAGCTTAACTAAAGAACATAATCTTGCTGCCAATATTAAAATATCCAATAACTCATAATTAATAAACCAACCTCCCTGTGAGCTGAAATGAAATGTTTCATAAAACATTCAAGAAAAACAAAGATGCAAATTCCATAAGAGCAGAGACAAGAGTGCATACTCACATGAGCAGCTAAACCATGAACATCACACACAAGTGCTCAGATGTTCATTGGCAAAGGTACTTTACATCCCAACACTTGTAGGAACAAATGTGTGTACAGTACAAAGTACACAAAAGGCATCATATTTACCTGATAGTCAAGCCTAACAAACGGTACATCCATTCTGATGAGCCTCTCAAACAGGGACACTTCCAGGTTGAAATTTGTGGCCAATTCGTACACTGTAGCACTTGGACGAAGCTAAAATAAAACCAACACACATTTTGGTTTCTGCAAACACTGAAATCTGATCCATTGAAGAGCAATAAATCATAAACTGCAGAGCTGCAATCAGGTTTTTCTCAGTAACCTAGGTCTAAGGGAAAAAAGATAGACTTTCCAACTTAACCTTCAAATAAAAACGATTATGATTCTCATAAATTCTCCTTGCAATAATATGGAAAATTAAGTTTTTCATATTATTGCAATAATATGAGCATTAAGGTAGTCAAGAAAAACAAGAACCTAGTTCATCGCTGTAAAGTATTGGAGTGATCTTTGGGATTATTAATGAGACAGGATATGTTTTGCAATTTGCACGGACAGTAGCCTTGGGCCAGGACACGTCCTGATTTCAGAAGACAGGATACAGCAGTGTTTAGCATCAAATGTTGACGTGGGGTCAGAGTGTCAGTTTAACAACATAAGAACAGTTACAAATGAGAGGGGGCCTTGACATCTCCAGCACAAAATAAGTCCCGTGGTCTACTTTTCAGTCACTTATATTGTCTCTCCAGGTGCTTGACTCTATCTAGCCATCTAGTACCTTACCTGTAGAATTCAGCATTTGTTCTACATGTAATACACCCCTAGAAAACACTGCAGAATCAATGTCAGTGCTTCAGTAGGGGTGCTCACAAGGTCTGGAGCAAGTCACACTGAAGAATCATGTCTCATTGTGTCTTAGGCCACAATTAAAGTTTAAATATACAGTGCATGGCAGTCACATTACCAACTAGATGCAGACTAATTTGCTTAGAAGCACAGAAAAACAAACAGCCATCATCACAATTTACAGCTGTCTGCCGTGCTGGCATTTTGGATTTAATCCAGGCCTCATTATGTACAATCAAGTGAAAAGCACATGTTCTGTTGTGCTTTAGGGAGGCATTGCTTTTATTAAAAAAACAACACCTCCCGTGACTGCGGGTATCTCTCTCACCTGTTGGTGGTCCCCAATTAAAATGAGGTGCTCACATGCGGGGGTCAGTGTTGTCACTATGTGAGCTTCCAGCACCTCTGCTGCCTCCTCGACAATGACAATCTTGGGCTTGATGTCCTGTAAGACCTTCCTGTATCGGGCTGCACCTGGGGACGAAATTGTGCTGCACGTTATTTCAGCTTCACTAACTCCACTAACGCAAAACTCCATTCAGAATACAGGATCAATCCTCATAATGTGTTTTCTGTGGCAGAATTATAAACAGTGTAAACCAAAACTGCACTTGGAGTTACAAGCATGAAAATTTCACAAACCGTAACTCACTTCCTCTCAGCTTTCCCAGGTCAAAAGACTTTATTCCTGACTACCTGTGATTGGGCAGAGTGGGTGTGGCTAAGGATCTGTGCCTGTGGCTGGAAGGTTGCTGGTTCAAATCCTACAGCGAGCAGAAGAATCCTACTGATCAAGGCCTTTAACCACAGCTACTCCATTTATACTCCAGAGCCGTAAAAATGGCTGACCCCATTTGACCCCAAGCTTCTCTCCCTGTCTGTGTGTCTCATGGATAGAAAGCTGGGTTATGCAAAAAGAAATTCCTAATGCAAGAAATTGTATATGGCCAATAAAGTGACCTTATCTGACTGTAATCTGAAGAGGGCTTTTCCATTAATGGTAGGAGATAGGTTTGGGATAGCCCTTGGCTTTCGTGAAGCTGCTGCTCTCTTCCTGCCCAAGATCACAGCCATTCTTGGAAATGACTTGTCCAGACTCACAGGTGGTGGTCATTCCGATGACGCTGGCCATCTTCAGGATGGACTCGTCCTCCTGGTTTCGCAGCTCATCAATGCGGTTCACTATCCTTTGATATTGATTTTCGTCCTCCAGAACTCTGAGCCGTAAGTCACATCGGTATTTGTGAAGCCAGAGCCTGGGAGAAACATTCATACCATTTAACAGCCACACAACAAAGGCAGAGAAGAATGGGCTGGTCAATCTTTCAGGCTGTCACTGCGGTGGAGAAATGGCTTGTGGCCGAGTACATGTCACCTAAATACGGAAGATCTGGACTGTTATTTAACTAAGGTCAAAACATTCAATAACACCTTGGATATTACCTTTATTTTTAAATAAAACAGCAGACTGCGTTAATGTTTTGTCTTTCCCCTCCAGAAGTGCAATCTAAAGTCTAAATACTGTCGCTGTATATCTCAAGCCTTATGGCTGCAACAACAGTGGGCATCAGTCTGCTCTGCATTCAGAGACATCTTGCTATTGAAATTGACACAAGCAGGATGAACTCCTTTTTCCTGGGGACCCATACACCTTCTGCTTTTTTTCCCCATCTCAGCACTCAATTAAACAATTGAACATTTAATAGATCCAATAATAGGTTTCATTCCAACCATCTAATTGTTTTCGTGTAGGAAATTGCCTTTTAATTACTGTGTTTCACAAGTAACTTGAAATCTCCAACCTTTGAGAAGAAAAAACTTGATAGGACTCTAAACAAGCCAGTTAAGATTTCATCATCTTTTTTCATAATAAATAACTAAGCTCATTTGCACTGAAACCCAGCAGATCTGTGGATCCTCAGGCCCAAGAATGGATGCCCCTGTCCCAATGTTTAAATAAGTCCTGAGCGGCCTGCATTTTTTCTTGCGGCCCACAGAGGGCGCTGTTTACCGGTATAGGCTCCAGCGCTGTCTGTATGACAGTGCCCAAAGGTCAGTGATCTGTGCAGCTTCTTCCTCCAGCATATATTCAGTTTTCTGAATCTCCTGCTTTACCACCTGTTTCAGGTTTTTCTTCATCTCTTTTGTTATCTGAGAACAGAATAGAAAATTTGTAATTTTTTTTCCCATTAAATAGCAGGTTTTTGTTTTAGTTTTAATTTAAAAAAAGATGGGTCGTGGTGGTCAGTGATAGTGTGTTGTGTCCAGGGCTTGGTTCCAGGATGGAGTACATTCTGTGTGGAGTTTGCATGCTCTCCCACTGTTCACATAGCTTTTCCCCTGATGCTCTGGGTTCCTTCAGTCTTCCAATGAAACACTGGGTAGGTTCAAATGAGCATCTGAATCAGCCCCGTGTGTTTAACCTGAGACAGACTGGTGTTTTATTCCAGGGGGTGTTTCCACCTTGAGCCCTGTGTTTCTGGGGTAGGCTGTGTGGTGCCACAGTACCTAGTAGGAATGATAGTGATATCTGAAATCTGATGATGGAAGAATGGACAGATGTCATTGTCCTCGTGCAATTATTTCACTTACAGCATACTGTCCCTGTTGCATTGAGGTGGATGTGTAATGACAAGGGTGGGCCACTAGGGGTCACCAGTGTTGTAATCTGAAAAGACTCTGCAAACAGGCCGGGGAGGAGACATGACATTCTATCACTGACTGGCCCATTACCGCGATGCAGGCGTTCTGGGACTCGGAATACAACAGTCTGGTGTATAAACATACCTGCCATTCTTCATCGTGGGCTTCTTCATTGTTCTCTTCCTCAGGACCCTCCTGCTCTGCAGGGATGTAAGCAAGAAGCTCCTGCTGCGTCCTGGCCACTCTCCTCTGGGCGTGCTGGATGTGCTTCTGCACGTCATCCCCCTCCATCATTCTCTCAGCCTGAACCAGGTCGGCCTCTTCGGTGATTTGGATTAGGTCAGATGCAGCCTCATCCCCTTCTGTAGTCACGCTGACAACATCACTCATGCTGTCTGAACAAAGACAGAAAGACCTGCCTTAATTCCCCGCCCTTTCCCACCATCTGCGTCTCCATTTCCTCCCGATGAAGAACTGCATGCGGGAATATTAGGGGCCCAGATGAGACGCTACTTCCACTCTGCTTCAGAAAGAGGCTCTTCCCCATCCAGCTGCGTTAAGAAGTCAGTTTTGCCATGTGACAGCTTTGCTATAACACACCTTCTTGTTTGATGACATCTGCCAGCTCCATGACTTCTGCTGCGCTTTCCACGTCTTTGTCAGAAGAGCTCATCTCTTCGGGCGATGAACCAACTTCATCTTTGTCTATCTCGTCTTCAGTATTATTCTCTTAAATTGAAGCAGAGTTGTCATTCTGTTTGGTGTTTGTTTTGTTTGGGGCTGATATACTGTGTGGTATCACTCAACTTTATACAATACTGTAAATAGATGTGGGTTTGGTGGTTCCATCATCTTTTTTATAAATCTTTAAAGTTTTTTAGAAACCTAAAAGTGATTTACATTGTTTCCAACTCATATAAGAGTTTAACAATTAAAAAATGTATTGAAAGTTAATTTGTCATTGGCTCCAGCTATACTGTATACTATATTTCTTCCTAGATAAACAGCTGCTCTGTTAATCCCTTTCAGTTTCTACATGCTGTTGTAATGCAGAGTAGATTGACAGTGGAGAGCTCAGAACTAAATCTGCAGCAGATAAATTAATTAGGTTTTTTCAAAATGTATAACTGTTCTTGTGATGTGTATAAATCAAGGAGCTACAGTAATAGTGTAATTAATTACAATTAATTAATGAAATTCCATATCTTTAAGATTAATTTACCATCTTCAGGTTCACCTTCTTCGCCTTCAGACTGATAGAGATTTTCTGGATCAGTGTTTTCCAAATCATCAAAACCTATAAAGGAAAGAGTAACCACAATGCAAATCATTAAGTATGCAACTACAGCTTAAATAACATTCACTGAAGTAACTCCTTAATGAGACGAAAGACTGAAACATGCTGGTTCAGTGCGTGTCCTTGAGTGAGATCCATCGATGTGTCCGTCTTATTTTAAGATGGTCTGAAACTCTGTCAAAGAGTAGCGCCACCACAGCTAATCTTGGACAGCCGGTACCTGTGGCTGCCTGAGAGGAAACTTCCACCTCCTCGGACCCTCCGGGCTCACTCTGCGTTTCACTCATCCTCTCATTGTCGTCCTCCTCCACAGATGCACGATCGGGAAGGTCTGCAAGCTCTGGATCCTCTGGGATTTCTGTAACAAGTGAGCGAGACGTGAGAACTGAACTAGCTGCATGAAGACATGCTGTCATGGAAGAAGACTGTAGGCTGTGCTGTGGAAGGCCAGCTAAACCCATGATTTAATGTTTACATGTAGGCGGAGGGGGGATATGTTTGTGTATCACTTGCAACCAGAACATTTTACTTGAACAATTTCCATCTGAAAATCCCTCTTCTAATATGCTCCAGTACAAACTTTTCTTTTTTATTTTTAAGTCTCCTCTGGTTCTTTAAATTCTTATAGATTTCCACTTTCCTCATCACATTAAATCACATGATCTGAAATTGTATTTTGATGTGCTCTGTTGGATTCTGAAGTTTGCTTTCCAATAATTGACAAATATGAAAAACACAGTCACACAGACCCACAAGCCAGTGACATCATCGACTCTGAAAATTAACACTTGTCACTCACCATCTTCCAGTAAAAATAATGTTGGAATACTATGTTAATCATATAGTGATATTTCTGCTGGATTTCTACATTTGTCAAAGAAATAATTTTTCTTATAGATGTCAAAGCCTCTCCTGAGGCTGATGAACTGATCTTTTATCTGATTTCACATCTTTGAGCACAGAAATGAGGTGCAAAACAGACAATGTGAGAGATGCAGGAGTTAAAAAACATTAACTTCCTGCTCTGCCTTCTTTTCTCACATTTGAACAGTATCTGCACATGAAATAGAAAACAAAATTGTCAAATTAAATATGTTAAAAACTATGAATTTTTAGAAACTGAAAATTAAGAAAAAAGTACAAGTACACATACTGTACAGTTGTCAATGTACCTTACTGAAATTTACTGACCATAGAGCAATGCTATATTTTATGGGCTGTACATTACAAATCAAAACAAAGTGCAGATGCAAAATATGTAAAATATGCTTTTATCTAATTTTCATACATCAAAATTTTTTATATACATTATTACATTATTCTGTAACTTATTTTGAAATAAGAGGATATAATTATTTGAACTTTTTGGCTGTTGAGGTTGGCTGTTATTTTAACATCTAGTGTTTCTGAACTGGTATTTGGGAACTGCTCAGAACGATGAAAGAGGAGAAGAATCTATCTCACCCATTTGCCTCAAAGAATTACTCAGCATGGAGATTCCAAGCCATTCCAGCATCTGTGACCGATGTTGTTTCTTGCCTGAGACACCCTGTTGCCCAAAAAGCGACAAATAATTAACTACAATACATTACCTCTTCATTTCTGGCAAGCCAGGAATACTACACTGTAGAGTTAGATAACTAAGAAAGGCTCAGAAAATAACAAATAAAACAGGTCAACAAGCCGTGCGTGTCTGGCCAACCTTTGCTTTCCCCAGGGTGGTCCCATGAAGAGTGACAATATAATCTTCCAGGACACTTTCATGCACCACTCCCTTGGAGGAGCTTTCAAGCAGAGCTGCCATCATCCCAATGAGCTGCTCCTTGTCTTTCCTCTCATCTGTGAGCTGCAAACAATAACACTGTCATTCAAACATTGCATGCTGACACACCAACACTACATCTGTCTTTCTTTCCTGGATTGTGTAGCTGTAAAGGCTATCATCCTTGAAACCCAGAAAAAATACCACAGCTGGACCCTTTTGGAAACCTGTAGGCAGCTTTATCCACCAGACAGTATGATATCCCGCAGGAAAAGATGCACTTGCCTAATGATGTTTTATGCAATTGACCCAACAAATTGATCCAACCAAGACAAACAGCATTTTATCACCACTGAACCAACCTCGGAACAGCAACCACAACCGTGCCAACCATACGATCTGTCAGTTATCATTCTGTCTGGGTTTCTCTTCTTGTAATACTTTCCACCATATCTTATGTCAGATCTTGTTTTCTCAGTTTATCCTGCTATTAACTGGTGATGTTAAGTCACTAGGTACTCCTACAGTAAAAGCCCACTGCAATGTCTAAAAGCTATGTGTACATAAACACTCTAGATTTCAAATCTTACAACTTTCTTTTAAATTGGAAATATCAAAACACATTATGTGATACTATCCTCTATCCTCACCCGATTCCTTTATGGTTCAATATTCCTCATCATGAACAACAATCTCTGGATCAACTTCAAAAATTATGTCTGGGTCTATACTATAGCTCCAATTTTCATTCCAAAATGTTAGAAAAGAAGGTAAGCAATCTTTTTCTCCACATTTTCAATGAAAGGCCTTTTCATTTCTGTAGACATACAGTAGGAAAATGTAGGAAATTTGTTCACCTAAGAATATACCCAAAGTTGTAACAATTATTAAAAAGCCATGTTTTGGACGACAACAGAATGTATTCTGACTCTCTTAATCTCTCTCTCTGAATAATTCTAACAACTTTAACTCTAGCTATAAATTAGTAGAGATTCAGTAATGGCTCTCACCTTTTACACACAAGATTAAAATCCCTGTATGTCTGCCCTTCTGAATCTATTTGTGAAACAATTAAATACACATTGGCTAATTAAAAAACTAAGGATGTCAGAAGTCTGTCTGTACCTCACCTGTGCAAACATTGCTCGCAAATGTCCAGGAAGGTTCTGTTTAAAATTATTAGCTTTCCGCAGATTATTCAAAGAAAAATCATTGAGGATCTCACTGGTGCATCTTCCTCCAACTCTGACTAGTCCGCTGCGATGTCTAAAAATCTTGTAAATTCCTTCAAAAAAGCAAAAACAAAATAACATTACAATTGTTAATTTGCAGTCAAAATACCGTGAAGAATGTTGAAAATTATTTTGAGGATTAAAACAAAAATAAAATACATGCCTATGGTACGTAAATTAATTCTCCAAGGCTTGTAAGACACGCAAATGCTAAGCAAGATAGGAGTCCTGCTTTTCAATCTTTCCAGTTAATCAACTGAAATGGTTGGTTAAAACTGAAATGTAGGCTTTGGTTTAATTAAAATCAATCTCGAAATGAAAATGTGCACATTGAATTCCATCAAAAATTGTAGTCCAAATTTTTTTTGCATGAACCTACGAATAAAACATTTTGTAGTTGACAATTGCATACAATAAAACTTTATAAAATATCTGTGTGTCACTCCATATAATGCAAACACACAGTGTCAACAGTGGGCACGCACCTTCCAGAAACTGATCGAGCGCGTGGTTCGTGTAGCAGACGACCAGAATAGGACAGCTGTCTCCAGAGCGCCAGAGGTGGGAGTTCGCCAGAAGGGCCTTGACGATCTTGAGACCCACAAACGTCTTGCCTGAGGGACAGAAACAATATATAAATTAAATAATACTGGGAGAAACTCAGGGTGACAGAGAGGGAGAAGGAAAGAATGGAGGAGAAAAGGAGCGGTACTGCTAATGATTTATGATAATTACCTGTTCCTGGGGGGCCTTGGATGATGGCAAGCTCTTTCGTCAGGGCCATCTGCAATGCCTTCATCTGAGAGTCATCCAGACGCAGCTCCTCCTTACTGGGCCAATGACTGAAATTCAGTATGTCTGCCTCTTCTTTATCATTAAACTGTAGGCCCCATAAACTGTGTTTGCCCAAAATGGCAGCATCTGATTTATTCTCACTGCTACATGTCCCCAAAGAGTTATCAGGCTTCTGAATATTTGGAGTCTTAGCACAATGCTGCAGTTCAAGAGGCTGATCAGTCTTCAGGGCCTGGAGGCTGTAACTATGCTGTTGTCCCATCAAATACTTTGGAGCCGAGATTTCAGCATCACAGTCTACTATGTACTTTTGCATTGGTAGTTCCTCAGTAGCCATCTCTTGTAGGCCTTTAAGCACGTGACGATAGGCTTCGAAAAATGCAGTTGTCTCAATCATTAAGAAAGTATCACTCTGAGAAACGTCAGATAGCTTCAATCTTCCTTCTTCTGTGAAATTTAGAGTCGTAATGCCCTTCACTAGATCTTTCACATCTCGATTGGCCACAGTGGCAAAAATCATTGTTTCAAAGTCATCCTTGGAGAGGCACAGCAGTGCTCCGAACAAGAGCCGTTTCGAGTTGTCCCAGTTGACACCTTTTAAATTGTGAGTATCAAACTGCACCCTGTAGAGAATCCCCTTAGGCGTACAAACTGGGGAAAGAATACAGGTATTGAAATAGATGCGAATGTCATCAAACCTCCCCCGACGCAAGTCTGTCCCATCAAACTTCAGAAGCTGGGTGATCCCATCTCTGAGAGGCCTCACAAAGTCCTCCCTCAGGAGACGGAAATGAGTATCAAGGTAGGTGTTGCCGTCTTCAAATTTCTTACCAATAATGTTAGGCCTCATGAATGGTTTGTCAGTTGTATGTATGTCTTCATACATGGGAAAGATAGACATCTGTCTGTAGTTCTTAACATCTGGTTCAGCCTCATTTCCCACTAAGAAGGTATAGTTGTCTGATCTGAGTGTCCCTTCTCGTTTTCTCTCTTGCAGATGGTCTATGATTTCCTGAAGGGACCTTAAACTGTTCTCTGTTTGCTCTGGAACAGTGATTCCCGTGGACTGCAGGTGATGGATTTCACTCTCCACGAGAGTGGTGATAAATGACACATCGATGACTACACTAGCAGGGAATATGCTAATTAATGTGAGTAGGAGGGCCAGGATTTGGTCGAGCTTAACAAGACTCTGTGTTCTTTTAACTGGGTCAGTATGTCTGCTCACCCTCAGTACAAACATAGGTAGGATCTTCTTCAGAAACTGAGATTCTTTGACATCCATAAGAAGATGCTGCAGATTTTGCCTGTTGGTCTTATTGGTGCATGCCTTACTGAGGACCTCAAGAGCAATGGAAATGAGATCATCAGTGATGTCTTCCTTGTCTAAAAGTTCCTTCAAACCACTTCTTGGAGCTGCCAGCACCATGACTATTTCGGAAGAATCCTTCTCTAAAATCTTTTGTAGAGACTCGTAGTCTAAACAAATAACATGGGGACTCTGTTTTGCTCTGTTGGACTTCTCCTCACTTCTCCATCTTTGCTTGTGGTCCTGTGGATGACAGCTGATGTCCAGCAGGTTGGGCTGACTTTTGACTCTCTTTTCAGACTGCATTTGTTTTCCATGTCTCTCACTTGCAGGCACAGAATCTAGAAAGGTTTAGAAAAAACTTATCTGAGTATTTAGCTCAAGGTCTACAAGTTTGAGCATTCTGCAGACTGTCCTGGGCTCCCTTTAAGAGAAGGTTTAAAATATAATGTTTAACCTTTCTAATTTTTATTGTTTGTAAATTTAATTTAACTTGTATTTTAGATTAATTTTTAGATTTATCAGACTTTATTGTAAAGAACATGTTTTTACAAGCAGAGGAACCCCAAAAAGAATTACAAATAAAATAAAATGAATACAAATTATGGGGAGCTGAACTTTTCTAACCCCCCTCACCTTTACACATTGCTTTCTGACTTCTGGAAAGACTCTGAGGCCTGCGGTCCGTGAACAGCTTGAGTCCAGATTCCCTGGGTTCAGTGGAGACTCTTCTTCCTTGGGAGAGATGTTGGCGACCTCTCTGTGAGCTGTGCTGATTAACTAGAATCAAAACAGATTAATGGGACATCTGCACAGGATACATTGAAGAAACAAGGTGGTTTAAAAAGCAACAGATGCACCGAACGACATCAAATGAAGAAAAAAACAAAGTGTTGTATTTGAGCTAATGTGACATTTGGAAGGAGGAATGTTCTTCACACCCTTGCAGTGTTTTTCCTTTACATAAGGAGCTCTCACCTGGTCTGAGTGGCCTTCCCCTGTCTTGAGCAGCCTTGCACGAGCCACCCGAGGCCCAATAAGACGTTATGGCCATTGGATTCTTCACCACGCTGAGGGGCGGTTGCATCTGTGGAAAACGACCCCTGCCGGCACTGTGGTCACGCCTCCAGTGAGGCCCAGCAGTGCCCTCACTGGCTCTCCCTCGAGACGCAGACCGGCCACCCCTTCTGTCTTCCGACTGGCTGCCTCGGCTGCTGTCTCCATCGTGCTTCTCTGCAAACCATGGTATTGTTGGACATTTGACACAAAAGACAAGATGAGGCTAATCCTATAGTTAAACGTACAACATCCAATATTCAGAAATAAGCTCATTAAATTCAACTGCTTCTTAGAAATGGAAAAGTACATATGACTGGTCCTATTCAGACTTTTTCATTGTTTAATTTGAAACCACTTGTTGGCATTATTTACAAGCTCAGCTGAGCATTCAGTGTGTGAGCATGGAGACAACACAACATCTCTACACAAATGTCCTTCTTTACAAAAATTCCCCTGTGGTAAACTACAGGCATCTAGAGAGAATCAGGATGTTATACTTGAAAGGGCTGTTAGCCATGTGCTTCTATGCTCACTACGTTCACACAGTCATGTACTCCTGGCTGGCCAAGCACTCAATACATGTGTATTCACCAAGCTTCACGACAGACGGCTGTTATCTTCCAGTGTGTTCTGGACACTTTTCAGAGAAGCACTTTAAAGAAACAGCAAAGGCCTTGATTGCAATTTAATTGAATTAAACTGTTCTATTGGGGGCAAAGAAAAATATTGCAAAAATTTACATGATGACATCCAGAGGGGGTTGACAGTTACAGTTGATTACAGTACCGAACTATGCTTCAGTAGAAACCTTTAACTGTAACCTTTTACTATATGCTTAAATAGAAAGCAGAACACTGCTTTCTCTTCCTTCATTTTTGAATTTGTTCCTTCCAATGGGGGCGAAGAGACTTCTCGTGTGCAATGGCAAGCAGCTGTCCGGACACACACCCTTGGGAGTTGCGCTGTGCGGCTCGCGATCTCCCCCTGCCCCTTGTGAGCGAGGGTGACTGTCCCTCCTGGAGGACCCACTTCGCTGCTGCGGCCCAGGCTGGGCTCCGCTGGACAAGGGAGGGGTCTCTGGAAAGAAGAACAGGGTCTTTAGAAAAGGAAGGATCTTCCTCTGCTGCCAGAAAGAAAGAGTCTTAGACAGCTGAAGCTCTGAAACCGTACTCTTATACACATTCAGTATGATGGTAGCGCCTTTATAACCGCCCTCATGACTATTGCAAACTATGTGTCCTAAACAAACTGTTGGTTATTTTATCACACATCATAAAAACATAGGTATATGATTAGAACTGTGCCCTTTGCACTTTGTACCATTTGCAATTTGTATATAATATATCTGCCCTCCAAGATTTCCACAGTCAGATTCTTTTAAAGATACTAGACAGTCTTCTTTCTGTCTTTGGTGCCGATCCATTGCCAGGCTCTGAGGTCCTGGTGTGGGGATTGGTCAGGGCTCTGGGGGTGTTACTGGATGGGTGCAGATGTGGCACCTGCTGCAGCACAATGCACAGCTATTCATATGCAAATCGCTTTGGATGAAAGCACCCGTCACAACATTAAGAATAATTCCACACAGTAAGATTATACAGTAAGGGTGGTTATTGATTGTACTGCTCAGATTTAGTCATTACTGGTAATTATTTTGAGACAACATAAAAGAAAAACACAGTATCATGATAGATAGCATCATATTCCCAACCCCACTGCTTTTGCAATAATATATTTAAAAACTCAAATTTGTAATCATATTTTTAAATTTTAAATTTAAAATCAGAGGTCCCCTAAGCATAGCCGTTTTGAATTTGAGAACTAGCTTTAAAATTGATCCTTGTACCTGGAGCTGTTCAAAGCTTCCAGCATACATACTGAGAAGACTACTGGAATAACTACTGACACAGCTGTCTAGTCTGGGATCACGGGATCGCTGTTACCTGTGGAGTGGAGGGGCCTCCCCCGGGTTCTGCTGCTGTGCCGCTGTTTCGGGATGGCCCCGTCAGATCGAGGGGGCGGCCCTAGACGAGAGGAAAGTGCTTCTCACTCACAAATTCTACAGCCAAGCCGCAAGAACCCAGGCTGACCTCTGGAGGAGCCACGCATTCATTTCCACCAATCCCAGCATCCACCTGCTCCGACGGATCCCGTAACTGCCGCTGCGCCGCTCGTTAATGAGAAGTGTTTTTCTGCTGAGGCCCTGCTCTCAAGGTGCGAGGGAGCTCTATTACCAAAAGGCTGTGGCTGGAGAGACGTCATCCAGTTCAAGCGCTAGTTTGGTTCATTGGTTTGAATGAGGTGGCTTGATGTGACCCGGTCAGTAGCAGAAACACACAGACCCAGCTGAGCCCCCCCTCCAGGGGATGCCAGCCCTTCTCGCCAAGCATTCCCACACTGCTGCAGCATGGCGTCCTGTGTCGGCATCAGTCAGTGACACGCTAGTGCGTGTCATGTGTCACACAGAAATTTCTAGAGAGACGGAGACTTACTGTGCTGACCTCCCTTACTGGACATGTTCTTGGATGGGACCCCTTTACATCACAGGCAACTTCCACTGCATCAAAACACAACAAATTACAGTGTAAACCTCCCATCAGAAGTATGAAGTCCTAACCTTAACTTACACCTTGAATGATTCAATTAATATAATAGTTACAGATCATAATAATGCATATTATGAGCATCTCTTTAGAGGAGGAAGCAGTGGTCAACTGTTCTTACTGTAGTTTCCTACAAAACATTTTGAGAAAACTAAAAAATATTTCATATCAACCTGAATTTGAAGCAAGAAAAGAAATCACTCAGATGCCCATCTTCAGATAGAAAGGAAAGACTGCAGTTTTCTGCTGAGATTTAACTAGTGTCACTACTGTCAGTTGTTACCATAGCTAATTATAACGTATTATAATAAGTTATTATGGGCATAATTGTACTCACATCCAATTTAAATGAAACAGCCAAACACTTGGTTATTCATATCAAAGTTGCTTTTCATTTCAGATTGTAGTTTTTGCAGACTAACTCTCAAGGCTCAGAATATACTGTACGTCTCAGCGATGGTCTTTATTTAATACATGTGCAGTATCAGAGGCTGACATCTGTCTGACTCCTGCAGCCTCGCAGGCTGCTTTTGTATCTTCCTGTTACTCTTCAGTTAAGCTCCAAATACAGAAGCAAGAGAAGCAGGTTAGCTCTTTTCTTGACTCCTTTCCTGCCAAAGTCTGAGGTACCCATCCAAGGTGGCTGTAAGGCTCCTGTTGCCACGGTGATATCAGAAGTCAATCATCCCCTGTGAAATCTACAGTCTTCACAATCTCATGAGGCTTATACATACAACGCTATGATTATACCACTGAAATTCCTAACAACTTCAAAAAAAATTAGAGCACTATGGTCCTATGCTTCAAAATCTGCTGTTTATTTTTTCACATGGTGTTTACTGCGAGCTATTAAAGCAGTACTAATACATGGTCAGAATTAATTCAAAATAAAATTAAATGACTAATTCATAGTTTGAAAGCTGTAGACATCTAAAGTAATGTGGCATGTGGATTAAAACCTAGATAAAAGGAAGAAAACAGCTCTGATAACCTGCATCAGCCCAAACTAGGGTGACGTTGTAATGGGTACTGTAGGAATCTGTTTTTAGCTCACATCTCTTTCTAATGTATAGTGTTATTTTGATTATCTTGATTCAGGCATAGTTAGTATAGAAACACTCCACAGATCACCCATGTGACCGGTGTCCACTATCACAGAAGGCAGCTGACCAGTGTCTGCAGTCAGAGCTCCCAGTCCTCTATGTTGTCTAATATTAAATGGAGTTTATAACTAAAGTACAGAGGGATGACAACAGCCAAGTTCAATCAGCCTCAGCTGTCAGTAACTCATAATCACTCCTGACGTCACTTCCTGATCTAAAGCATGATAAAATACTGTGCATAATCAAAAAAAGAATACTGTGCATAATCCCCTTCTCTCCCTCGCATACCTCTTTTTGCATCCCTCCACATTTGATTGACCCACATTTACTATGACTAAAACACTAAAATACTGACTGAAAATTCGCTAAATTCCTGGGTGTTATATTTCGTAGTGAACCAATAATAAACGTTGTGGATGTACTCCGTACATTGTACTCCGACGTTAAACGACCATTTACAATAAAGAAGCGCATAAATAAACAAGACATCCCCCAAGGAAACTGTCGACATAAAAAACAACCTATAAAGTTATTTAGCGGCTGTAGATTCGTACCAGTGCCTGTTACACACACACGTTAAAAAGCCTGTTTACCTGTTCTGCAGAAGCGCAGCTGTCGCTTGAGCTGCTGCTCTCCAGCGCAGTGCGGGCTGAATGACTGCACCCACAAGCTCGCCTGACAAGTTAGGCTAGAGTTTCGATTCAGGCGAAGTGAAACTAAACTCTGAACTTATTGTATTTGAGGCTGAGGAGGAAATCGAGACTCAGATAAATAATCAGGGGCTAGGTAAGGCTCTCCTGTCGGTAACGTTTGACAGACTCCCGTGAATTTATATTTTACAATTGCAGAAAACGCCGCAAGCAGTCCCCAGAACAGGCTTACACTCTAAGGTTATTTTCTCTTTTCATTTCCCCTCGACGATACCATTTCTATAAAGGAAAACAGGAGTGATGATTTCCATTACCGTGTGCGCACGATGTACACAAGGTAGATTACATCATAACTCCATCATTGTCATCTTGGTACCATGTTCAAAAGTTTTCACCAAATTTAGATACGTTTAAGATAAGTGCATATTTCGTTTTTAAATTGGGAGTTAAAAGTGATATCTCCATTATTATTATCTATTTTTAATAGTTTAATTAAAATGTTTTGAGTTGCTTTCGAATTTCCAGTATTCATGGCAGACACTGACATCTAGTGGAACACAAATATATTACACTTTATTTAATGTTCATGGAGACGTTGCGCCCATCGATGGTCTTGTCTCAAGCCTGGATTCTGTACGCTATCGGCCCCAGAATGACAAACACACCTTAAAACTGTGCGAATACGATAAGAAGTATACTGTTACGCTCAAATTCAAACGATGCTCTCCTGAATGTACAATCCCACTTGGTTTGGACACAGGGAGCTCAAGTCACATTCAGACGTACTGTATATCGGAACCAGGCGCATGTCAGAGGGAATGTTGAGCTGTCGCATCAGTTAGTTGTGTGCCTTAATGTCCACCCATCAATATCTGGGCTACCTAAACCGTGTCAGGACACCAGGCGTTGTCAGTGATTGTCCATCAGCAGTCCCAAGACATCCTGAAGTCTGCAGGCTTAGTATGGTCACATCCTTAACAACAGAGCAAAGCTAGGCAGCAGGTGGACACAGAATCTGGGAAGATGTTATTTTCCCAATAACTTCTCAATTTTGGGCAGATGTTATGTACAGCATTAAATCTGGAGTTATAAGGGGTGTGGGGGTGTAGAACAACCCATCCAGTCAAGTGGCCGAAGCTGATACCCTGGCTTCTCTCAAGACATTGCTGGATAAAATCCACGGATCAATTATCTAGTAACTATTGAACAGGCTGGTGGGCCGATCGGCCTCCTCGAGTAACTGTTCTTATATTTTAATCTGGGATTTGTCGATGGCCGTTTTAATTTCTACCCATTTTACAGACAGTGATTTGCATGTGTGTGTTGCTGTTGACTGTGATCCTTTTGCCAGAGGAAGAGGTACCATGTAATGTTTTTCTCAATAAACTACCTTTTGCATAAGAGTGATGTATCCATTACTACTGGCAGGTATCAACTGAACATCTCTTTCACATGTGTGTTCATAACCCTTCTCAGAGGAATTGTCTTGATCTGGCACAGGTTACATACACAGCTTAGTGTATGACTACTGGACTCCCTTCAGAAACTGCAGCAAAGTTGCAGAGAGTGATTTTCATGTGCCAGACACACTAGAACCCAGAATGCTCCAGAAGAAGTCATTACTGTGGAAATGGTGCTGATGCTGGATACTCTGCTTGCTGGAGGAAGAACTCTTAAAATCACTCTAGACGAGCAAGCTGCACAGAGACCACAGGGACAGGTGAAAACCTCTGGGATCCAGCACATGATGTGCTCAGATTGCTGAAAGAAATGTTTTCAAATCTGTGATTTATGTGCTTTTATATGTGCTTTTATTTCTGTAGTGGCATTGTAAACAGGTTTTCCTGAATCTCTGTTCAAGGCATTGCAATTTAAATGTTAATTACTGTGCAGATATAATAAACAGAAACAACTGAAAGCACAGAAACAAGTCATGAAATAAAGAATTTAGGACAGTCTGCAAAGGCATTCTATGACTTTACTTAAATTCTATGTTTTTTAATCATTATTTGATTAATTAGATGTCTACAGAAGAGATGCAGAAGAACTGTATATAAGGTGGTTGATTTAAGAATACAGGATGTGGCAGGTCTCAGAGACAGGATGAGTCACAGGTTCCCTGGTGGTTCTGCTGATTCATGCTGTTGGAAAGTCTGCTGGAGGATTATTCAAGCTGATTTAGTTCTGCACTGTAGGGTATTGAGCTCATCTCGGGGATTAGAAAAAAAACAAACTCTCAAGACAAACACAACATCCAGACTCTGATATTGTGTTTGTGACCTTGAAGCCTGCTGCTGCTGTAGCTCTTGTGGTGAAGAACTCAGCTACAGGTTTGGTAGTCCAGACGGGGGGACTTTTTGCTTAGTCACAATGAAAACACACAGCACAGGGGTAACAATCAGCACATTTTACCCACCTTTGGCAAATCCACAACAGAATAAAACGATAAAACATCCTATGAAATGACCAGTATCTTACAGATTCAAGAGATGAAGTGAAAAGACAGCAGGGTTATGAAAGACCCGGTTTCTCTCTGAGCCCCAGAGGGCCAGAGCCAAGCTGATCATCAATGCAGTTTGAGTGCAGATTCTCACACTTCCTCTGCCATGGAAACCACAGCACAGATGGTGATGTGATCTGACCTAACACTCGCTGCAACTGGACTTGATAGAAACTGAGTTCAGATAAAAACCATAAGAGAGACTGAGAGAGAGAAAATAACAGTGTAAGGGAGGCAAAAATGAATAATGAAAGCCATAGAAATCCAAGATAAAGTACAAAGTACATGCAGGGGAAGATAAATGGTTTAAAAAAACAATACTGATAAGGACACATACAGTACGTAAAACAGGACTCATGTAAATACAAGAGTGCTACCGGAGTCCAGTACTCTTTCTAGAATACATCAACAATAGTGAAATTCAAAATACTCCTAAACTGCTTGTTTGAATGAATGTTTCAGGAAAAACTATTAAACCACATGCTGCTTTCTAATGGAATGTTTTTATTTATTTTACTGGTGCATAAACCACAAGTAATAGTACAAAAACAGCAAAAAAGAAACTCAGTGACATCCTTTCTTTAACATAAGACTCCCTAAAATACTACTGTATTTTAGGCCACAAAAAGACTTATTGTAACCACCTTTCAAAATTCATTTCTCATTGTTTTTCATTGTATTTACATTTTTGTAACTGAAAAATAATGCTGGAATATTTACAGAGCTTTCATTGTTGTATAAAATACATTTCACCTCAGACTAGCTGGTTATACAGTATGTCCATGAATGTGTTCCTCTCTGGGTTGAGACAGGACCTATAGACATGCTTTAAAATACCAGGATTTCCTTCAGTTTCAGTCAGAACAATGGCCTTAAGAGCCAGATTGTAAATACTGCTCCAGTGTAAACATCCAGCATCCTGTTCTGTTGCTTCTGTGTTTATCATAAGTTTCTCGGGTTGCTAAGTAAAAACCTCACCCTTCTGTGTTGCCAGATAAGAGAAACAAAAACAAACGATAATGAAAATCTTTTACATACACGAAAAAGATCTGTGTTCTGTATTTCAAGTCAGCAAAAGTAAAAGTAAAAAAAATAAATAGAAAAGCTTTACATTTTTTCTCAAAAGGTTCCAAGACTGAACAAAGTCATAGCAGATCCAAAGAAAGCGTTATATTGAACTGTTAATAATGTCTGCTGTATTAAACATTCACATTTTAAGTTCAAGCTGGAAATGAAAACGCTCCTGTTTCAGCACTGGTTGCTGTGCTACAAATGGACATTACTGCACTGAAATCCAATCAAACAAGAATGACCAGATTAATTCCAGGCCTTAGAGCAATGTCAAACATAGACGCAGTAAAGAAAATTAAACTCTATAGTTGTTGATTTAAGGGACAAGAAGGAAACATCAAGCAAGTATTCAGAATCCTGCAAGATGTGAGACAGGAGAGAGTGAGTTACAGCTTTATTTATATAACTTTATTGTCCATCCAAAAGTGTGGAAATTTGTCTTTAAGGTGTTGGGATCTTGATGCAAGATCTATTCTAGTCCAGCAGACTAGACTATCTAGTTTATCTATAGTCTAATAAATGTTCCAGTCGTAAAAAGTAGTTTGTAAATGCCAGTTTGTGTGTTTTTTAATTTTGTGTAATATATATTTGCCTTTTAAGCTAGAAATTGAAGAAGATGGGAGGCTTTTAATACTGTTTTGCCCTGCAGTGGGACAGGTGAGCATTACTGCACCAGCACACAATACCACAATAATCTACAACGATCTGCCCGAAACAAAACTAACTTCTCAAAATATCACCAGCGGCTCACAAGAGCACAAGAAGAATCCCTCCAGACCTAATGGCACCCATTGTGACCTCACATAGCTTTCATTCTGAGTGCACACTTAATACTTTCACTTTCAGTAGCTACTGTATTTGTCTGAGCTTTGTAAATACTGTCATTAGAGCTGGGCAAGGGCACAGAACAGACATTTTTCAGGTACCCCAGGAGTGTGGGAACTACAGTATGGCTAACAATGGAAGCAAGACAGATGCCACTTCAAGGTAAACACTTTTAAATAAGTTGCACTGCTTGTAGAAATTAAGATATATATTCCATGACAATATATTTAAAAATAATAAAAAGGAGATGAAGACCTTGTAGTTTAACCAATTTTTTATCTTTAAGACTTCATGTCCCTATTTGTTTTATTTTACTTGTACTTTATATGGCATAGCTGCAAATTATGTACATGTAAATTGTTTTATAATCCATATAGAGTATTATATGTAAGTTATGTATAATAAATCAAAGCTTGAACACACAGGTCCATTATACGTACTGTATACAGGCACACTGAACTAGCTTGCAATATACAATATACAGTGCTATTTAATAACATACATCTATAATATATACTGTAAATACAATAATATAAATATAATATATATTTCTATAAAATAAAAACAAGTATGTCATTCTGCAGATACCCCATCAGGTCTAAAATTGTCTGGCAATCCTTTTCTCAAAGTGACAGTAACACTTTTCTCTTATTTGTAGTGAAAAACAGACTGGAAATATCACTGAGTCTTTGGAAGTGGAAACCCACGTAAGTAAATGACATTCATAATCATCTAAGGACAACAGAAATTATTAGATTCATACTACCTTTGTGATTCTTCTACAGTGAAAAATACTGTACTGTAAAAGTGTATTTTCACACAATAACAGGAAAGTGGATCCATGATAAATGAAAACTGTATTTGGACTCTCCTGTTGAAATTATTAGCTGTTCAGAAGATCTTTCTTCTGTCTGTCTGCATATAAACAGCAGTTATCCTACTTATTTCTTTGTGGTGCTGGTGAAATCCCTCAGAGATTTAAAAAAATTACATAAGGTTCCTGCTAAATGGCTATAGTTCAGGTTTAACTGAAGAGTTTTTGAGAAGCTGTTTTGTAGATATTAGTGGAACTATTTATCTTTAGCCCAAAATGTCAGATAAGGCTGCTCCACCCAGGAATACTCTGTGGTTATCAGTTTATTCTCTCATTTTTCTACATGCATGACTCTGTTCCTTGTGTCTTTAATCTAATACATAGGATTTCACAAATAAAAAGAAAGCCTAAATACACACAAAAAATCCTTACTATTTAACAATTACCCTGTTGTACTAATTTAACAGGTGGGTATTTTTGGAACATTTTCAAAACAATTTTTGGCAAAATATCAAAGATTTCACTTTCATAATACATTATGGGTGTGTTTCATTTTTATTCCCGAGAGCAACAGAGCTGCCTTTTAAATATCAGAGTGTGGTGGAATCTTACTGCAGTTTTTCCACCCTTACTCTACACAAGAAGCAGACACCAGCAGAGCAAAGGTCAAAGGGCTATCGAGGCCTTTCTTCCACCACCTGTGCTTCGTCTTTCTTACACACGTTTTCTCAAGCCTGACTGTTTCATTACATGTAACACTGCTGTCGTTCCAAAGTTCCAACACAAACCCCTCACCCACAAGTGACCTTCCTGAGGGCAGTGCACTCCTCTCAGGAGCAAGTGACCTGTGCGTCTGCAATATATCCATTCAGCAGTCTCTGTGAACCTGAAGGTTGGTGTTCTGGCCACTAATTAAAACCCTTCTGGTTTAGGAGCATTCTGTCCAGGAGCATGAGAGCCCTGAAACACAGTGGAGCTGGCACTTTTGTTCACTTCCTGCCCGTTCACAGCAGCACTGGATCTTAAAATCAACCTCTGATTTTTATCGTAACCTGACTTGCAAACCACCACAAACTTAAAACAGTCAGTTTTCTAGTGACAACCAAGTAGAGGGAAGAGGTGTAATTTCAGGCCCCTGGCTGGGCCATCTTGTATGAAAGGCCTCTGTACAAGGCATCAGTATGAGAAAAGCTCTAAGTGTTAGGAATTATTATTTTTTGTATTGAAGATTTGTGCTTTTTTTTAAAACTGTTTGCTTTAGAAATACAATAAAATGAGGAGTGAAGCAATCGTTTCGAAGAAACAAAATGGTGAAGTGGTTTACCCTCACAAATTCCACGTGAAGATGTCTCTCACGGAGTTTATTGAGAAGTACGCAAACCTCAAAGCAGAAGAGCATCTGACAGATGTGGTCACATCTGTAGCAGGTAAAGCAGGAGCCTGTGCTCCAGCCTTATCCACAGCTACTCGGCTTGCTTTCCCAGTGTAATCCGCATCACATTCATTTGTTAAGAAATGAAGACATTCTGATATTTGATTCTGATATTATATAACACACAATAAAATATTTTTGTTGGAGATATTAAAAAATCTTATTTTAGAATATTGCTGCACTCTAAAATCTGTTCTTATTTTGCCTAGGTCGAATCCACGCCAAGAGAGAAGCCAGTAGCAAGCTTCTGTTTTATGACATCAGAGGAGAAGGTGTTAAGTTACAGATCATGGCAAACGCCAAGTATGTACAATTACTGTATATTACCTCCCTGTCTACAGAAACACATACAGAAAGTAGCATCATACCAATAACAGCAACATACTTCTGTATATATTCAATGTGTTGAATGGCATTAAATTTATTATTAGGAAGAATAACTAAAGTATGAAAAAAACAAGACCATTGGGTTTTCTGCCAGTTTCCTTAACATTTGCAGATAGATTAAAATGCAGAAAATGAGTATTGCACCAACGGCATTTAACACCTCTCAGTATATTCGTGCCTGGGGGGTCTTTGCAAGGACACGAGCCGTAAAGGGCTTGACCTGTCTTTCTAGTGACTAGAGCCCTGCACTTCACTTCGCAGAAAATGTCATTGTGGTCATAGAAGGAAGAAAAGCGCTGTCTCATTTCAGATTTTATGCATCGGAGGAGCAGTTTGTGGAGATGAGCAGGGAATTGCACCGTGGGGACGTTGTCGGAGTGGAAGGAAGCCCTGCCAAGACCAAGAAGGGCGAACTGAGCATCATCCCCATGCGGGTCCAGCTGCTGTCCCCCTGCCTGCACATGCTGCCCCACCTGCACTTCGGCCTGAGGGACCAGGTGCACATGCAGACCACATGCACACAGGGAGGGGGGACAGACCACACGCACACAGGGAGGGGGGACAGACATTGTTCATCGTGCCCGTCTGGAATGAATTAGTATCTGGTATGCAGACCGTGCTGAGCTGGTACTATTGGACCTCCGGGGGCTGAGGGCTGCTGAACCAGTTACTGATGTAATGCCACTTTGCAGCAGCAGTTTTCTAGGAGACATTAAGAACATAGTCTGTCCTTTCCCGATGAGCACAGATCCCTGTTTCTTAACGGATGATTCCTTTTGTAACTACTGTATTTTGTCATTTTCCTTTTGCAAACAAAGTGTTGGGGTCATCTTTTTTAAACCTCCTTTGAAATTCAGGGCCTAGCTAAGCATAACCTCTTTGATGAGATGCAAAAGCCAACCTGCAGGATACCCTTGTTTATTTAATTGTTGTTTTTTATAGGAGAAAAGGTATCGCCAGCGTTACCTTGATTTGATCCTAAATGATTCGGTGAGGCAAAAGTTCATTACAAGAGCTAAAATCATTCAATACCTACGGAGCTTTCTGGATAATAAAGGATTTCTGGAGGTAGGATTTATATAATACATTTTTCAAAAACAACTTTACATACAATATGTATATACAATATGCATTATATATTTTCTTTAATTAAAGTTCTTAACTGAATTTCTGGAACGATAATTACAAACAAGTCAATTTTAACCAGCAATTCAAAATCATAATCGTTAGTTAAAACCACACACAAACTCATCTTTTACATTTGACTCATTTTACAACTCTCCTCCACCCCATCTGCAGTCTTGCAGATACCCCTTTGTTAATTACTAACTCTGAATGGGGTCTGTACCACCTCATCTTCTGGAGGGTTAAGTTAAAATGTCTTATATTTAAAATACTCAATAAATATTCACAAAGCATTCTTCTGATCTTCAATGTACTGTAGTTATTCATCATGAAATAGCAATTATACACAATATCTGACACCTTATTTCTTTGATGGTAATTTGTTATCATGTTTTTCACTGTCATGCTGAAGTCGAAGAGCTTTCACTAAACTATATTCATATATCAAGGGATAAAGTGGGATTACTCTTGTGTAAGAATTCAATCAGTTTGAATCTAGTCAACTGTTTGACAAACTGCGAAGAGTTTAGGATGAACATTAACAACACTACACTTTTCCTCAAACGTTCCCTTTCGTTTTTTGCACAGTCATTTTTAAAAATTATTCCAAAATGATTAAGTCAGTTGTTAAATTATTGCATGGTTTATCTCCAGTTACAGGGAGGGCACACAAGCATTTTGGATAAACTAAGATATGGTTTAGAGTGTGGTTGCAGCTTTCTGAGTGAAGGAGGAGGCAACCTGTGCTTGAGGCTTGAGGCTGTTCTTGGCTTCCTAGGTGGAGACCCCCATGATGAACATGATTGCTGGGGGAGCTGCGGCCAGGCCGTTCATCACCCATCACAACGAGCTGAACATGGACCTGTACATGAGGATTGCTCCTGAGCTCTACCTGAAGGTACTACCCAGCCCCAGCCACTTCTCTCACAGCTGGGCATGTCCCTCTGCTCATCCTGCTCAATCACACCCGACATCTTTCCCCTCCAGATGCTCGTTGTGGGAGGCCTGGAGAGAGTGTACGAAGTCGGGCGCCAGTTTAGAAACGAAGGCATTGACCTGACCCACAATCCAGAGTTCACCACATGTGAATTTTACATGGCCTATGCTGACTACAACGACCTGATGGAAATCACTGAAGAGCTCCTGGCAGGTACTGTGAGAAGAGCCTGTCTCGGTGTGATGTTAAGGGAGCGAAACTTTAGAGTCCAAAATCTATAATCTGACAAACTATAATTCAGTGAAGGTTATTTATGCAAACTGACAGTGACACTGGATCACTGTAAAGGGAGATAAGGTTTGGTAAATTTTGAAACATGACAGAGAATGAATGGAAAGAAGACCAATATAAAAATGTATTACTACATGTGATTGTACAAATCAGTTTTCTCCCACTGTAAAAGCAAACTGAAATGGGTCCAGATTGGTGAAATGTGCAGCTCATGGCATTACTGTACTGTATAAGACATTTCTAGTTATGGTAAAAATAACTGCCCTTATGCTTATTAAATGGACATGAAACCCTCTGCTTACATGTTTTATTAAACTGAAATGGAAACTTACATAACTATCCAGGTTCAAATAGTACTTCTCAACCTGAACATGAACAGCTTTTCTGGCTGACAAAATATTTTGACCAACTGCAAATTTTCTCTTTCAAACACATGTTCCTAACAAGTATCTCAGGTAGTTTTGGTTTTGTGCTGTTTCCCTGGCTTGACATGCAGAAAATGAATGCATGACCAGTGGAACAGTTCACATCAATCAGGTTAACATCCCTCCTTTGTTCTGATACCTTTCTGACATTTTATGTTGGGACTATGATTTGCTGTGTGCAAACATGCCTCTTGTACCAGAAAATTGTTACTGCATCAGGAGAGAGGATTTTCATACTGTAGATGTAGACAAATCAACCTGTTAAATACTATCTAGCCCAATAGCTTTGGTTTAAATTAAATTACGTAGACAAATTGTTTTAATTGCTTGGACTAATATATCACAAGAAAAAGAAGGCTGTAAACGAGAAGAGGCCATCCAGCCCATCCAGGCTGACTGGTACTCTAGTTTGGCCGCTTACGCTTAGTGTGAAACACCAAAAGTTTTCCACGTCAATTTAACCTTTCCTGCTCCCACAGGCATGGTTCTGCAGCTCACAGGCGGCTACAAGATAACGTACCATCCCGCGGGCCCTGAAGGCGAGGTGGTGGAGATTGACTTCACTCCACCCTTCCGCAGGATCAGGATGATGGAGGAACTGCGGAAGGTGCTGGGAGTCAGTCTCCCTGCAGCAGACACTCTGGACAGTGAAGGTCAGACTGAATTTGTCAGAGTAGATCATGGCTGCCCCGATTCCTGCTCAAAGACCAGGGCGTCTTTACAATTTCACGCTCATGAATGCCCTTCTGTGGGAGGTCTTAAGGGTTTATTTTTCCCTGGAGCTGCCAACTCGCACACAGAATAAAACAATTTCAGCAGAATATGTCATACTGTTCATTTACATACAAGAAACTCAATGTAATTATCCCTTGGTATAACAGACCTTTAGTATAATATCGTAGTAGAAAAAATACCAAAACTTCTAAAGCCCTGATTTCATAGGTAAAAAACTATCTTCCAGGAAAGAACAACAAACCACAATAAAGGTCTACAACAGCTTTGAAGCCATAAAAGTCTGACGCTGATCTTCTTTCAGAACAACGGTGAAAAAAAACTAATATATACATATTTTCCATCACAGAGTCCCGCCAGTTTCTAGAGAGACTTTGTCAAGAAAAAGGACTGGAATGTAGTGCTCCCAGGACCTCAGCAAGACTTTTAGATAAGGTCCTTCAATTTTGTTTTTTTTAGCATTGGTCTTGCATTGTTAACTTTCTAAAAGGTTTCAGCATTAATTTCTGACACTGGAAGTGTGATCAGAGCTGTGGTAACATCACTTTCTAAATTAAGTCACATCTCTGATCAAACCAAAAAGAAGCTGAATGATTCAGATTCCATGTTTGCACAACACTTGTTATATTAGTTTTATACATGTGTAAAAAGCATTAATGACTAACTTTTATGATATGGCCAATGATGTATGTGATTCTGGTCATTCCATGAAAATATTAAAAACTATAAAACATTAACATACCTCAGCGGCAGCTATGGTTCCGTAAATCAAAGAAAAATTTAGTTTCAGGTTCTTGCTATATACATTAATACAGCAAATATCCATTACAACTTTTTAGAACTTCAAATTGTCAACTGAAACCTCGTGTTGTTGCAGCTGGTTGGAGAGTTTTTAGAGGTCTCCTGCATCAATCCCACCTTCATCTGTGATCATCCACAGACCATGAGCCCTCTGGCAAAATGGTAGGCCTACATTTCAGAGCATAACCATGATAGCAGAAATCCAATTGTCTTTAGATCCTGAACTACAGAGTTTGTACTACGTTTATTCTTATACTTTAACTTAGTCACAGTGCAAGAATTTCTCTATGGGATCCGTTCTCTCAGATATCAGTCCTCTTGCATGTTTGTAACTTCAGCATGCTTTTCCTTCAGGCATCGTTCTGAGGCAGGCCTGTCTGAACGGTTTGAGCTGTTCGTCATGAAGCACGAGCTGTGTAATGCCTACACGGAGCTCAACGACCCCCATGTACAGCGGCAGCTCTTTGAAGAACAAGCCAAGGTACCAAGTGTCTCCTAAGCGGTCTCTATTCCACCTGAAACCCAATATGTTAACAAGTGGGAAGTTTACTGCAGTAAAGTATGTGATTACATGACTGTCATTTGCACTCTATAGCCAGTCCTTTATCCCTGTGAATGGACCCTATGCCAGTGTTATAAATTCTCAGCAAAAATGCTCCAGCCATGTTGTAATACTGACCACACAAGACTGTACAAAACATGTATACGCCACATCAACAGGCAAAACACGCTGGTGACGCTGAAGCGATGAGTGTTGATGAAGACTTCTGTACAGCTTTGGAATTCGGCCTCCCACCAACAGCAGGGTGGGGAATAGGGATCGACCGTCTAACCATGTTGCTGACGGACTCCAACAACATCAAGGTATGTGATAAGAACTTGGGTGCTCTATAAGCCAAACCATTTCTATTTGCCAACACAAATGGCATGTGGCCGCTTGGCTCATCGGCCATTCTACAGATGAGCATCAAATTCCTCTCCACCGTCTGAGTAGCACACCAACACTAAGGAATAGTGCCTGTTTCATGAGTTGTAAAATGGTTACTAATAAATTTTGGGAAATACAAAAACAAGAAAAAAAAGCATACTCCACGTCCTCTCTACCCTCTTCCACTACATAAACAGGAGGGAACAATAGGAGCCACTGGATGTATCCAACATGACCTGAAACTTCTTGCTCACAGGATTCATAACATCTCTTCAGTGATTAAACTATTACTCACCTTAGGCATTGCTGTCTCAGGCTCTTATTATGGGACAGTGATCTTGCAATTCTTTTATTCTTAAGAACTAGACCAGACCACATACAATGTTAACCACTGCCATGTATTCTGAAGCCTATTTCTGAGATAACGCCTTTGCTAAAGTGTCACAGGATATGTGCATCTTAGTATATTTCTGCTCTTCTTGTTAACAGTCTCTCTAGCCATGTTTACAGTGATTTGTTGCAACACAGGTGTAAACTTCAGTATGTTTGCATTGATCCTGGTCTTAGTAGATTTGGCCCTTAAGGTTTATGTGACATGTGAAGACTGACAGTACTACTTATTTATACTAAGAGGAAGGATAAACACTTCATTAATGGTATAAACTTTTATGTTATGTTAAAATGCTGCACAAAATAATTTAAAACTTAAGAATGAGCCACAAACAGAACAGAATGCAATGAAATGGATCCAAACATTTCCTGCATAAAAGTTAATTACAAACAACAGAAAACAGCTGACCCTACAATACATAATTCATATAAATGAAAAAAAAAGTTTTATAATTGTTTTATAAACAGCAAAGCTAATGTTTATTACATAAAAGAAAAAATCACATGTCCTTAGAATAAGTTTAAGTTTATGTAAAACTTCTGTTCAATGCTCAAGATTAATACACACATACAGCAGCATCACACAGGAGGCTGATTCTTCTCTGCCAGTAAAGACCCAGTCAGAGCAGCTGTTCTGGATTTCTTTTTCAGGAGGTTCTGCTGTTTCCAGCCATGAAGCCTGATGAAAATAAACAGCCTGGAAAAGCTAAGGCTGCTGAGGACAGCTCGAACCGAGCAGAACTCTAACCAGCTGAGGAAGCTCTGGAGTGCAGCAAGCTGAGCACGAATCTTGCTTTTATTATTTTATATATAACAAGCTGCAATCTCATTCTGAATATCACTGCTTCCTTTTCTACTTTATATTTTTACAATACTTTCTGTGTGAAACATCTTCTGCTAATTCATTTGAAAAAATGATTTGTGCATGTATTTTTTAGGGTGAAAAGGTTTAGAAGGTGCAGTAGCAAAAACTCAAAATGACTCAAAACCTAATCAAAATGATGCAAGCATTTGGCTTTTCAAAGAGCAATTTAACAATAATTCAAATTTATATTTCTTTCTGTCACAATAATTAATTTGACTCCTTTTTAAACCCCCACCATCTACGGATGTTTTCCTGCAAACAATTCCTTATGGAAGCAGATGTATACATTTTTTACCAGAATTACCATTGTAATGCAGCTATTCTTACAATCCATCTTGCAATCCATTATTATTCCCCTAGAAATTAATACCTCTGCAGAAAAAAGCCTTAAGAGAATCCAGATAAACAAATCACATCTTTATTCTCTTCTCAAATCATCGCGTCTGCAGACAGAAAAGCTTCCACACTGAACCAGAATTGTTATTGGTTGTAATAAGATATTCTATCCTGCTAATCAAAGGCTTTATCGGTTATCTTCAACAACAATTGTTCTTCGTGGGTATGTATCTACGTCCACAAACAGGTAGCGGAATTCATATTTTCCTGTTTTGGGATTCTGAAAAAAACAAATGTAACAAATAATATAATTTCATTAAAGCTCAGAACTCAAAGCATCCTGGTGGTAATGAAACTGGTTGGTTAGTGTGTCTGTGGTGAAGACGGCGGTCTGCAACAGGCCCTGCAAAAGACTAAAGCTGAAAGTTCGGGAGCTGGAGGTCACAGCTACCACAAGGAATATAGGAACGCTGAGCGTAACATTCCGCAGAGATGAAGAATCATTTGAAAGGCAGTTTATGTGACTTCACATGGTTCTTGACTCTGCTAGTTCAGTAAGGAAGAGAAAATGTGCCACTGTACCTCCAGAACTTCTGCATGCGCAGTTCCTTGCAGTCTTGGTTCAGCCCCATCGATGTAAAACTTTAACCTCATGTGCTTGACCCCGTCCTTCATGTACTCCACGTGACTGAAACAACATCAGAACAGGGTAATTAGCCCAGGGGAAAGGGCTGGACTGGCCTTCGGACAGCCCTGGCGTTATGCTGGTTTTACCTCACATGCTGCCTTCTGCCGCGGCGCGTCGTCTCACCGTAGCCTCTGATCGGCTCTCCAAACACTCCAATGATCTCAACAATTCAAAAAGAGAAGGATATGTGACAAGGCAGCATGGCAGAGCACATCAGAGCACAGGGCAGCATGGTACAGCACAGCAAAACACAGCTCGTATTCTACAGAAACCTATATAACCCCAGCTTCCTCACACCTCTTAACTCACTTTTAATTCTGAGATTACATGTGCCACATTCAGATTGCTTTACAATTTAAAATATCGCCTTCAGGTATTCCCCAAAATACTCACCGGACCCCATTAATGGTGGACTATGCAATAATTATATGTCAGTTGTGGATACCATGCTAAAATATAAAAGATATGGCTGTTTCGATTCCAGACAAGGGTGACCACATACTTTACTCGACTCAAAGGAATGACCCTTTACTTTATTCTTGAAGAGAGAAGACTAAGAGAGGACCGGATTCAAGTATTCAAAACTTTTAAAGGCACAAAGTCAACCCAGCTGACAGTCTTGAGGGTTAGTAGTAAACATGACTGAGAGCAGTCAGTCAAGTTGAAATTACACCAAGTTGAAATGGGGAAGTAAATTTAAATCTGAGAACAGTTAATTCCTTCAAACTTCCTTCAAACATGAATACATTGGCTTCAATCTGTTCTAAACTAAACAAGCTAGTTAAGACAGATGGTTTCTTCCTTTACACATCTTTTTTTTAAGTTCTTATTTCAGTTCAATTTTTAGCTCTGAATTTAAATATGAGGGACAGGTGCTAAACACACAGTAAAGTGCCGTTCCACACAAGTCAAAATGATTGAATTGGGTTCTCCACTTCAGTGTGTAACATTGTATTTAATCAAATGGATTATTCTGTTCTGATTTTCTCTCTTAGTGAAAAGAGCCCTCTTTAACCTTACCTCTGGATGTGCTCTGCATTTCTCCAAAGCCTTTCCATAGATTTTGCTTGGACTAGAAGATGAAAACAACTCCTTGAAGACAACATAGAATAATCCACCTGAAGGAAGGAGAGACTCAATGAGGGCTAATCAAAAAAACAATTCAATGTGCTCTGAGGCTTTAAATGTATAGTACGTTATAAATAAAAGTGGTTGCAGTTTTTATATTGTGACTACATTACACAAACAACAATAGATGAATGAGAAATTGATCAGAAATTATTTTTAAACTGAACTCATATGACTGTAGAATAATAGAAAAAGCATACGTATTAAAGACCCAAATACTAAAGAAAAAGAAAATCAACCGATTTGTAATGTTGCCAAAGACACACAGTCATGCAGAAATTATGGCTACCAACTCCTCCACCTAATACAGATTCAGAAAGCTTTTATTCCCCAAAAGAACAGAATGAAGACATGGCATCTTAATCCACTATTTGCAAAAATGAAATTCAATAGCCCTCGTAAAAACAATGCATGCAAATGTGTTCAGCATGTTAAAGCAATACAATGGATGAATTTATCCATGACCCCAAACTCATGATTGTGCATTAAAGCAGTTGATATGTTTCAGCTCCCATCCGTAATGACCATGATGTAGTTTTCAGTGCATTAACCTCAAACACTGAGCTGCCAGCAACACATTAATATTCTGCAGAGTTAAAAGGTGAACTGACAGATAATTAGGTAATTAATAATAGCTTGTTATAGCTCAGCAAAGCCTTCCTTTGTTTACATGGTTGTCATCCGCATTTGTACTTGCAATGTTCACTGATAAATTGCACTGAGTTAATACTCCGAAGACATTAATGAAAACTAATGAAAAACTGGCTGGATTTTTTTCTACATTAAGACCGATGAAAAACTCATAACATCAAACCCAAATACAGTTCTAGAAAATGGCTCGTAACATCCATCATCTCCAGGCTGTTTTAAAATAGACTGAAGAAGTGCAAGGTTGTTCATTTTTATTCAGGTACCATAAAACACATACTCCTACTACTTTGGGATTTTTGGAAGTAAACTGTTGAATATGTAAATAAAACAAGCAAATCTGATTAAATCTGATTTAAATCTCTTAAAAAAGCGACCTGCCAGTGCCTGTGTTCAAATACTGGGTTGCGAATCTTTACTTTGATAAAAGACAAAGTAATGTTTCACCTCAGTTCACACCTCGCTGTCTGACTTCTTATCTCTTTGGTCTATCGAACTGCATTCATCCACCATGCAGTGGACAACAGCCCAGGATCTGTGTTTTGATATATTTCTAAATCTTACAGTTTTAGGATATGTAGTGCAATCGGTTTTAAGAGGATGTGCTCCAGCGTTGTTCTTGCACAAACATTGTTCCTGATTACAGGCACAGTTCACCCACACAAAGGCCAATGAAACACTGCCCTCCCCTCACTCCTCTGGGATAGAATTGCCATCACAGGCTCCAATGTGGATCTCATGACTGGGTAAGCGCCTGGCTGACGACAATACAGGCAAGTGCAGGGTTTTGCATAAATTCTGTAACCTTTCTTATGTTTACACGCTCTTGGTGTTTCTGTGGATTGCATATGGTACAGGTACATTATTTGAAACTGATTTCCATACGTGAAAATATAATAAATCTTAGATTCACATAACTGATGTTAAATTGATGAAACCAATAAAAACACACCCGTTTTCCGGAATGAATGTGTATTAACGGGAATCCCCTGTCGCCTTGGTCACGAGAACTTACCTGTTACTCCAATCCCAACAAGCACCACAATTAGATATGTGAAATCCTTCCCAGCTTTCTTGACTGCAAGGAGAAGAAAAGAAAGCACATTACTGTTTCTCTTTTTAAAAAATATTTGCCAGTCTAAATAGTCTGGGAACACTTTTATTATTATTATTATTATTATTATTATTATTATTATTATTATTAGAGTGAGCCCTTTAAACAGAGCAACACGGCACTTGTGCCCAATTTTACAGTCTTATTCTACTGCAGAAATCTGAGCACAGCCCCGTGCTCGGGAACACAGCAGCAGTGTCCCTGGGATTTGAACTCCCTACCTCCCCATCCTGACCTAACCACCACTCTACACTGCTGCCCAGCAACACTTCTACACACTTGTTTCAGAATTTCACTCTAACCCGCTTTCCAAAGAAGCCTTCTTGCAAACACAGTTCATTTGTCCACCAAGAATAAAGACCTACCAGAAACCTATTAAGAAAGGATACAAACGAGATGGAGACATTCAGTCCACCTACAGTAGCTAGTTTGGTACTTAGTAGGCAACTGATTCCCGGATTTTACCCAGCTGTTTCTTGAACTACACCAGGTTATTGGCAAGGTAGCTTGTTCCAAACTCGCACAGCCCTTTGAGTAAACTTTTAAACGCAGTTTCAAGCGGTTTCCATTTTTGTCCTCTTGCTCGTGTTTCACTGTTAAATTTACTGGCTTGACACTGTCATTGCTTTTGGACAGCGAGGGAAACTGGTATCACTGCCTTCCTGCCACACCAATGAATTACCGGCAGGCCACCCAGCTCCACCGTGAGCACCTTGTCCCCAGATAGCGTCTAGGGCAAATCCCGAGCTCGACTCCCGGGCCAGCCCCTCACCTTTCTGGGCTGTGGACAGTGTCGAAGTGTCGCCTCGGCGCCCCTGCGCAGGTAACTGCCCTGAACTTTCATGCTTCCCCCTTCTGAGCCCGGGGTCGGCCGTGACGCCCAGTTTGGGGACGTGCAGGGCGCTGCGGAGCCCGGCCGCACAGACTGACCGCACGGCAGCTCTGGGCGCGGCGCGCTGCAAGCTCCCGCCGTCCGTTTGCAACTGTCGGTAGCATCGAAAGCCGCAGCACCGGGCTGACCTCACCTGCTGGGACTTCAGTATCAAAGAAAACAGCATGTTGCCCCTTCGAAATAAAACCGTCACAGATGTAAGTATGCCAATAAAAAGGGACAACAACAAAAAATGGGCTTTGGGCTGACCGAACACAAGGTAAAAAACATTACACCTAAACTTTGCAAAATAAAAAAAAATCTGCGTGTACTTGACTGATAGTAACTTTAATTACGAAGTCTTCGGTAGGTAGTCCACCAAGAAGCTCGCCATTGCAGAGCAACGCTATGCAACTGTGGGATTGCGGGAGTTGGAGTTTTCGCGTAAGGCAAGTTGCGCGGTATCAGCGAGTCACTCGTGAGAGGCAAACTACAGTTTCCAGCATGCACTGCGCGCACCGTTTCAAGCCAGCGAGCCTGTTGATCGGGGCTCGATTAGCGATGCTCATCGTGTTGCAAGATTGTCGCCTAATACACGCGAGTTGCTTTGCTATTTCATTTTAATTTAATTTGTATCATAAAATTTTTTGTTATAAGGAATTCGATTTTGATATACATACTTAATAACGTTTTTTTAACATTTTAGTGTTATGTATTTTTATTACTAAGGACACGTTCCTTTTATATATATTTATAGTTTTATATATATAAATGCAGTCCTGACCTGAGCTGTGATTTCATTGGTTTAAGCCTGAAAGAACAGAAACCTGCTTACAGTAAAATGATCACAAGAAAAGTCTGTCTTCTGCTCTGCCGGGGCGCGGGCGCAGGTGTGCTGTGCTGGCCGTACCGAAGTTTAATAAAAACGCTGTTTTCTTTACTCAATTCGTGTGTGTCACTGTGTCCGTCCTCGCTGAACCCGAAACTATTACAATATATATATATGCTTTTCTCTATATATATGATGGAACAGGATTTTTATTCTTTGTAGTAAATTGATGCTGCTGATGTATGACTGACATTATGATACACAAAGGTGGTTATAATGTAGAGGAAATAAATTCAGTGCACTCGAAATCGGTGCACACTGCGCTGTGTCACTAATGATTCAGGAGCGCACCGCTTGTTCTGCGGGACCGCGGTGTCGTGCGGTTTTAATTTCTCCACGGACTTCTAATGGTCTTTCTTGAATGAATTGCTCACTTAATTGTTCTAGATTTGAAGGTCTCCGTGTAATGCGGCTCAGTGCGCTGAAGGTGTTACAGACGTGGCCTCAGCCTCATCTGAAATCTCTGTGTGACAGGGGGCCCGGGCTTAAGGAGTCTCCCTCACACTCACACAAAGTTCAGGAAAACCATTAACACACTCTGTTGAGCAGATTCTTTAAAGAAATGCTCCTGGAATTAAAAAAAAAAACCTATTTGTAAATAAACACCTACTATGGAAAGTTTAAGTACAGGGGGCAATGCACACTATGGAATGGTATCTAGAGTTATAGAAAGACAGTGTGATTGTGTAGGCATGGATCTGATCCCTAGCAGGATAATTAATTAATAATCTCACTTTATACAAAACCATGATTTTTGGATCTTCTGGAATTACTATGTACAAGTTATAAAGATTCTGCAGAAACGGGTGTTCTGCAGTAATGTCCTCTCCCTTCTGGAAAGGAAATGAGATGTTTGGTGGCAATCGACTACAGATCAAAATGTTGCTATGCTGGCAGTCCCCCCTGCACAGACCTGAGTGAGTCTGTCACACAATGTCAGCAGTGCTGCCCCGAAGACTGCTGTCAGATCAGCCCTAGTCACCCCTGTATACTCCTGTGTATAATCAGCATGTACAGAAGGTGCTCATTGCAGTCTTCTTTTTACCTCTCCTGTTAAAAGTATACTTTACTGTCTCAATCAGATCAGGGACTGGACAGGCCAAGACACCTATTCCAGAACCTGTTGACCTTATTTCTGGATTAACACACAGCAGCTGCAGTCAAACTGTGTGTTAATGGCCATTATCACCAGTGAGTCGCTTTCTTGAGGGTATTGCATGATAGTGAAGATTGAAATTGTTACATCTCTAAACCACTCAAGACCTCCTTGCTGTTGCCACACGTGCAGTACAGTACGTTTCCCTGCATGTTCTGATATTCTATTGGGTTAAGGCTGTTCCTATTTTAACATTGTTTCATCTGTTACACTCTTCTCTTCTGCTGCTTTAATGAAGCTGAGAGCTGGCTGGGAAAAATTAGTCTGGATCTTTTTTTTTCTCCTTTTTCCCTTTTCCATCTCTGCTATTTCATTTGGCGTAGCTACCAGTTTAGTTGTTTCTGTTAATTTAATTCTACTCCCTGATGTGCAAAACACAGACTTTAATTTCAGTTTCTTTCACAGAATGCCATCACTTGTGAAGGGTAGTTATGGTAACATGAACATGCCACTGTGTCTGCTCTGCCAGGAGGCCTGGAAATTCACCTTGTTCCCTCCAGCTCTGCCTGCTTTCAGGTTCCTCGTTCAAAGACCCAGCAGTCGATTGCACAGCCAGGCTGCTGCCTGGTGTCATATCCTCACATATCACTTGTCTCAGGTTTTAAACAGATCACATTTTTTAGACCATCTAAACAATGCAGTATGATCTGTACTTGGGATTAGAAACCAGGACAGAGAGAAGAAGGAGTTTAGGTTTTAACATGTACAGCCTAAGATATAAAACAAGACAGAGCCAAAGAAGTAATGCAGCCATACCTGACATTCAATAATACTCCTTAAGCAAAACTTTTATAAAGTCATTAAATATATTTAATTTCCTGGCCAAAATAAACAGAGTATTGAAACATTCAGTATATGTGTAATGGTCAGCAAAATTGGATATGTTATAACATTTTATAATGGAAACAGGCTGCAAAAACTGTGCCATCTTTTATTGCACTTTCTGTACATTTCAGTGTCGTCTTATTGAGCTAACAGGTTTTAAGATGGGGAAAGCCCAATACGTACTCATATTTACTTTCAATAAATGTATACGTTTATTCCATTAATTCAGTTCTCGGCACAGACAAAACTTTATCAGTTGAATGTTAACATGTTCAAAATGTCTAAGCCAGTGGTTCTCAAACTGTGGTACGCGTACCGGCAGTGGTACGTGGAGTGCCGCCAGGTGGTACGCCAAAAGACCCTGGAACTGTGTCGTGTACGCTGAAAAATCGGGCCGGGTTTTCATATTTTGTATTTTAAACGTGTCGAATACGCAGCCGACGTACTGCGATACAGTGCGCGCTAATACTTCAGTGGACACAAGAGATACTCTGTAATTCTATACCACTCTATAGGAATGCGTGCTACGGATGCAAGTGACCAATTGTATTTAAAAAAGCTACTGTATCTCCAGCAAATAGGGAGGAAGGAGAATGTGCGGGATTTTGGAACAATGCCAAGTTGTAAACACAGGAATACATAGAAATGCGTGCTACGAACGCTGGTAATCTTGTGAGCACAGGAAAGCGTGATAGATAACAGAAAAATATTTAAGAACTGTTCTAAGTTAATTTGAGAAAAATACACCGAGCGTCTCTGTGTTTCGCTCCCATGCGCATGAAATAAAAACTTTAAATAAATACGGAAATAAAAACGGAAACGCGGAAAAATGCAAGCTTGCGGATTGCTAAAGCAGGTAAGCCACACTATTTTTGAAGAACCGTATTTACTGTTGGCAAGAGAGCTGACACGTATTATGTGTGGAGAAAAAGCTGCTAAACAGCTCGACCTGCTGCCCCCCTCCCCCTGAAAGACACAGTCACTCATAGAATTATTGAAATGAAGGATTATATCAAAAGTACACTGATAGAGCGCGTTAAGATGAGCAGATGTTTTTCACTGCAATTAGATGAGTCTGTAGTCGATTTGGCCAATTTGCTCTTTTACGTTAGATACGAGTTTGAGGGCATGTCCCATGAAGACTTTCTGTTCTGTAAGCCGCTACCAACAGGAACTACAGGAGAGCACATATTTCAGATTCTGAATAAATTTATCGAAGAGAATGGCCTCGACTGGATAAAATGTGTCGGAGTTTGTACAGACGGTGCTAGAGCAATGACAAGCCGACATAACGGTGTAGTTGCACGAATTAGAGAGGTTGCTCCAGAAATTAATGGACGCATCGCAACATCCACCGCGAAACCTTTGCCGTCAAGAAAATGCCTGACGATTTAAAATCTGTTAGACTCTGTTGTGAATTGTATCAAGGCTCGAAAAATTAATTCACATCTGCTTTGCTCGACTAAACAGGCTCACCCCTCTCACTGAAATGGTGCTTTTTTATTAGTTGTTGTTACTGTTTTTTTTTCTGTAAAACACTTTGAGAAGCCACCTTTAAAGGCGCTATATCAAAAACTTTATTATAATATTTATTATATGTATTTGTGAGTATGTGTGCACGCGCGCTCATGTTAGTCATTGAGAATTTCTGGGGTTCCTATGAGATGATGACTTGTAGGTGGTACTTGGATGCTTTGGTTGGATTAGGGGTGGTACTTGGTCCAAAAAGTTTGAGAACCACTGGTCTAAACTATAAACAAGAGTGTGATGTCATGTGCTCTGGATACTAATACAGAATGATTACGGGTGTTTTCTAATTTCCATTACACTCTGCTGCATTTTGGTATTTTGGACATTTTATAAGATCACTTTATTGGCAATTTCAATTGTCAAATACAATTTGCTTTATTGGCAAATACAATTTCTTATATTAGGGTTTTGTCTTTTCGCATACCCCAACTTGCTCTCCATGAGACACACAGACAGGGAGAGAAGCTTGGGATCGGAGTGCAGGGTCAGCCATTTATACAGCGCCCCTGGAGCAGCTGGGGTTAAGGGCCTTCCTCAGGGAGTAGGATTCCTCTGCTGGCCGCAGGATTAGAAGCGGTAGACCCTTCTAGCCACAGGCCCAGATCCTTAGCCACAGAGCCACCACACCACCCTGATGCACCATGATGCATTGGGTACTACATCAATCTCAGAGCTTAATTTAATGTCTTAAGTAAATTCATGCCGTAACTGTAAAACTGGGAAACAGCAATTTGATAACAATACCCAGTGTAATATACTGTGAGAGGCTGAAACCGTAGTAAGAAGGGTTGCGTTTGTATTATTTGCCTTTAATAAAGAAATGCTGGGGCACTCACACTCTTCTTAAATGAAAATACTTAGTACAAAACAGTGAGCAGTGACACTGATCCAATTGTTGCTTAAACTTAGAATGCAAATATGAAATAGAAGACCCCATGCCACATGTTTTTTTTCTCCAATTAATCTCTAATAATTTAAGAGATCTGCAGAAGAAGAAGGGGGGATTTTTAACTAGTGTATTTGCCTCCATTAAGTGAGCAAAGATGAGTTCCAAGTCTGAAGACAGAATAGAGCAGAAGTATCAAAGTTGCCCTTTGGGACTTCTGCTCTATTCAGATCAAATATAGTTTGTCTGTACTCAAGACACACTGTGCATCACACCTTCCTGTTACTCACCTTCCTCTCAGGGTCAGAGCTGATATATTGAGTGAGAATCCTCTTGCAGAATTCCAAACTATCATAAAATCCATTCCAGTAAGCTCCTAATTTTTTACTGCTGCCAATACGATACATTTTCGGTATAAGTAGAAAAACCTTACAGTCCGAAAACATTTGAAGTGTGTGTTCCCAGAAATATAAAAGTTTTTAAATTATTTAACAATGCAATGTACACTGTTATTGTAATTGTATTTCTGTCTGTTGTCTTGTCTGCTGTTCTATATACATATACTGCACCTGAGAGACAAATGAGAAGCACTTTTCACTATACTATGCACCCATGTAAGTATAATGACAAATAAAGTTGAAGATGAGGTTAATGTTGCTTCAGGATCTTAAAGTTTTGAATTCAAGATCTTGAAGTACAGAGCAGTCAAGGACAAGATATTCTGAAAATCAGGGTAAACAAAGAAGATCAGGCTTCTAAATTCACAGCTAGGCTGTTGTTCTTCATCTCCTCACCTCTTTTACATTTTATTCAAAAATCAAGTTTTATGTTATAAGTTAAGTTTTAAGTTATTTAAATTGCTGTGTGATTAACAGGAGTGTTTGTCTCAAATCTTATTTCATGTGAAAATTTGAAATCCCTACCTAAATGTACTGTAACAGACATGAGAGGACCTGAGAGGAGGGTTATGCTCACAAAATGTGGACGGGTTCACTGCAGGGTTATATAATTGTCATGTAACACATTTTAAAAGTTAGATGACAGAGTAATTGGAACAGAGACTTCCTCTAAATTCCACAGGCGAGGAGGCGATATTGTTGGCCTCACTTATAGGCATATAAGTGTTTCTAGTTTTCCAGAAACAGCAAAAATATATTAAACCTAAAAATCACAATAAAGACCTAAGTAGTTACAAGAAACATCAGTATTAAGAAATAATTTCTTACCTTATCTGTTTTGATGTGATTTATTTCCCATGTGGTTTTTCATGGGAGTTTTGTACCTTATTAGGACAGAAATGAAGAGAGGTGATTTAATTTCTACTGTTTCTGAATTTTACTTTCAGACAGATCCTTAGTGCTTTTAATTTCTTCACGCCAAAATTGAGGTCGCTTTTGTTTTCAGGTATTTTGTTTCCTCTTTTTCCTCATGTTTTTGTTGGCTTTAATACAGACAAGGCCACATGATTTAAAAAAAACAACTTCTGCTACATTAAACCTTTAAAAAAATAGTTTTCAGCGAGTATCCCAGGGAGGTGATGTGACAGCTCCTAATGTCTCTGTTCCATCCATTACCAGTCGAAGCTGGATTCTGTACTCAAACATACAGTGCTGAAAAAAAAATCTGTATGTATAATGTATAAAACATGTTGAATGTATAAAACAAGACTTGAATATATTCGGATTGTGAATTACCAAAATGATCCAAAAGTAATTAACTGCGTGATCCCTTGCATTCAGTACCTGGTGACACCTCCTTGAAAAGCAATGGCTTCAATTGAACACTTCCTGTAACCGTTTATCTTTGTCTCTCACATCAGCCTTTACGAATTGTGGCTTGTGCATCATTATAGAACTAATTCAAGTCAGCGACATTTGAGGGTTTCCTTGCATGAATGTGTCACTTCACGTTCTAACATTTCAATTGGCTTTATGTCGGGATTTTGACTTTTTATTTAAAATTGCAGAATTTCTTATTTTTTAACCATTTGTATTGTAGGTCTCCTGGTTTGTTTAGGATCATTGTTTGACTGAATGACTGACTTTTGGCTCCACTTCAGTTGACAACTCGATCTGACATTCTGCACCAGAATTCGCTGATTCAGTGCAGATTTTATGGGTTGGTCATTGATCGCAAGTTACCAGGGTCCTGAGACAACAAAGCAGCCAAAATGCATGATACTCCCACCGCCATGCTTGATGGACAAGATTAGTTTTTGCTGTTGGAAAGGAGTGTATGGTTTTGGCCATACAAAACTTTCTTCATTTTGAATAAAAAGTTCAAATTTTTACTCGTATGTTTAGGGAACATTTTTCCAGTAGTCTTGTGGATCATCCAGGTGCTCTTTGGGAAACTTGAAACAGGCAGTAATGTCCTTTTAAGAGAGCAATGGTTTCTTCCTGGTATTCCTCACATGTAAACCATTTCTGTTCAGTCTTCTCTTGATGCTTTATGCATTCACATTGACATCAGCCATAGGAAGAGAATCCTGCAGATCCTTAGATGCTACTCTGGGGTTCTTTACAACTTCCTGGATTATTTGCTGGGTTGATGCTGGGGACACCTTGACAGGATTACCTGTCCTCGGTAGAGTCAGGTTGGTCTTGAACATTTTCCAATTATAGACTTTCTGTACCATCAACAGCTCTCTTTCTGGGGTCCTCTGAAATGAGTTTTGATCTTGGGATCAATCATGTTCAAAAACAATGTTTCTGACCATTTTATAGGATAGAACGGCCCAAACTCACTCTTGGTTTACTTGTAAACAAATGATTTAACCACCTGATTATATTTCCACCACTAATTTCACTATGGGTTCCCTTATTACTTCACACACACTGATTCTTATTCATTGATTTCTACTTCATACACCATATTGTCTCATGAATACATTGAATAGGTAACTATGAAAAAGAAATGACTGTTTATCTAATACAATTATTATTAAATCTAATAATAAGTGAAACCTGGATTTACATGGAGACTCAAGTAAATTCACAACACTTTTCTTGTCTGACATCTTCCAATTTACTCCAAACAAACATTTTTCTTTCTATTCCTCATTTTAAACGAATTTGCATCATGAAAATAAGTTATAGTTCCCGAAAACAGAATTAATAATAATTCTATTAATTTAATCTTTCTTAAAATACATATATAAACACAGAACTTCAAACCTTTGGAGAAAGTCAAGGTAATGGGAAAAGGTATACTTTCCAAATAAGAAGCAAAGAAGCCAGCTCTAGATGGCAGGCTACTCTTGTCTGAATGCAGTGGGAGATGTATTTGCATGAATGAAAAGTAGATGTATGTTTGCACCACCCAGCCAAGAAACTTATCTTCTAACAGGCGGGAAAATGACAAAAAGGCTTTGTGAGACGATGTAAATATACTTTTGTTTTGAAGATATTATACCTTTAAACAGTTTGAAATAAGAGCAACACAAGGAGAATTCCTTGAATAGTGCAGCAAATAAAACACCCAACACATTCACCAATAGAAAGGAACTTCTGTATTTTTTCTTTTGCTCACAACAAATTGATAAGATCGTTCAGAGCAACAGTTTCAAGATGGATGAGGATTTTACAGTTAGCTCCGTACGTTGTCATAGTTGGCAAGATGCGGTAGGGTGATGTATCTGCCTGTAGAGAAACGAAAACACTATTAGGTTCCTCTCAGCTTTACCAAAGGGGCATCACCTGCTGTGCACATGTGCAGTGTTACACCCCCTTCCAGACTGCAGAAACTTTCTCACTGGCGCAGTTACACCATGTTAAACAAATCCAATGCCAAGATATTCTGAAAATGTTTTAGGAAATTCATATTTTAGATAACAGCAATTGAATATCCTAATCATATAGCAGTCTTCTTGTCCAAAGCACTGTGTAACTTTCATATTAACTACAATATTCTCAGAAAAGCACTGTGCAAGTATTTTGGTCATTGCATGTGCCGAATACACTGAATTTATAGATGAGAAGTCTTAATCTTGATAACGAAGAAACTATTTGGAAAAATTACTGTAACCAATTTGGAAATTAATCTGACTTGCATTACTAATAATTTATTTTCATAAAGGAAGGTGTTTAATAAAATAAGTAATTTTCTGGATATTAAGATCTTTATTTTAAATTATTTCCATTAGGTATCAGGCCTATTGTGGATTAAAGTCCACATTTACATTATCTACTGATTACATTTTCTACTGATGCATGGGTTCTGATTTGGAATTGTAATTTTCTGCATCATTGATTATCTTTAAAGGAGATCTTTTGCTGTTTTCTGTTGAAATTGTAATTTGCTTTGGGTATGTTGTGCAACCTGTCAAGGATGAAAAGTCCAATAGGCAGATAATGTTATCAAACTTTCATAAGGCAAGATGCAAAACACCTTGTGCTACAGTACATTATTAGTTAGGTCAACCTTTTGTGTTAATGGCATTACCAGTGTGAATGTTATGTCTATGTGATTTATTCCACATTAGTGGAAAGTACACTCAGAATGACAAAGACATGAACGGGGAAATAAGATCATGTGAATCAAACTGGAAAGGAAGCCATCCTTCTTGCAGACAGACAAGACCTTCAATGCAATCCTACAATTGCATGTAAAGCAAAACCCTGCCGATGGAGAAAAAGAAAAGAGTTCAGCTGACAGTAAATATATTCAGATAACATTACACTAAAGAGCATGACAAGCAAAAGCATGACCACATACGGTAATTTATGACACAACAAAAGAGACACACAACACACGGAAATATTAACCATGCACATGACTGCTGAGACACAAACAGTGACTCATCGCAGGATTAATGAATGGTAATCTGAGTATTTCCACAATCTTGAAAAGGAGGACTCACATATAATGGAATATTAATTAGAATGAAACACTTGCTTTAAATCATGATTAAAATAGGTATAATGCATTTCATTAAGAGAAGATTAATTTGCAGTGACTTGCAAGTTAAATGTAATTTTAAAGTAACCATGAAAAACAATCCCCTGGTCAGTACATGGTTTGTGTAGGAATATTTTGTCAGTTTCAAATTAAAACAGAATACATTTTTTATTCGATAAAAAATCTATAGAAAAGAGAGATTTACACATTGTTGGTATTCTGTTTGTCGTGCAATGTTTTTGGGAGAGAGGAGATATATTAAATTATACTCTGAAAAATGCAAGAACATTTTCTGATGCAGAAACATATTGAACTGCAGTCCTCACTTTTCTGCAAAACGAAATTCTACACTTTGGATTAGTTTATGAGAATGATTGTTTTAGGGTAAGTGTTGGGTCTTACAGTTAGTCTAATGAACGAAGAGAGAGAGGCAGGTGTCATCTGATTTTGAACTTTTGGAGGAGTGTGGCTTTCAACTCATGTTACCAAATATTATGTATTGACACCCATTAAAAATGCACCAAATACCATTTGATCCCATACTCATTTGTTGCATTTTAATGCATCTCAGTATGGTAACTATAGGTAAACACATTTTTCAAAATAAACATATATAGTGGCTTCAATACTTTTTTTGCTAATAAGGCCACACTTTAACCACAGCGTAAGTTGTCACCGTGACACATGTGCTATGATGACTGTCACCCGGAGCAGCGCGAGACACGCACTCATGGGGGTAAGTGTGACACGGGCAGCTCTGCCATTATCAAGGTCCGATCATGGCTGCTCACGGGCTGTTCTCCTGCTTCAGACTCAGGCTGCTGCTGAGCCGCAGCCCTGCTGCAGTTGTATGGTGCTGTCCAGCTTCCAGGGAGGTGAGGTCAGAGCTCAGGCTCTGAGCCAAACGAGGCTCCTGCAGGAGAGTTCAACACTATCCAGGATCCCAGGGGATGGTGTCACCTTCCATATCAGACTTGGTATAAAAAGAGCCACACTTCCTGGGTGACACCCAGGTACTGCTACAGTCAGGATTGCTTGAGAAATAGACATCACCCTGTTCCCAGTTGACTCCCAGTTGACTTTAAAAAGGCTGGAAGTGAGGACAACAGTCATGTGGCAGGTATGTCTGTTAATTCAAAAGAGCTTGTCTAGTTTTGCTGTAGTAAATCTAATAAATGCCATTAAAGAATATAAGGCATAATTATAATTATATTTATAACAAAGAAGTTGAAAGTAGCAGAATATGTTCAAAATTATCTTACATTAGTATTCTTTATAATTATCAGTTTAATTTGTTAAGCTAAAAGCAATGGCCTTTGCTAAGAGCAAGGGACGCTCATATTATGCTACATTTTTGTTTGTAACCTCAATATGTGATGTATTTATTATCTACGTTAAAATAAAGTGAAATCTCTGTTTAAAGACGCCTCCATTTGTAATACTGTGCAGACTCCTCACTTCATGGAGCTCTGAATGTTTGATGAGTTTAGTTGCAGGCACCTGAGCAGTACTGTGTCTCATGAATACCTGTCCACTTTTGTCTCCACACTTTTGTACATTTTGGTAATGTTCAACTCTATTGTTAAAAGGCATGAAGTCATGCAGAAGTATTTTGGCCATTCTTACAGTATTTACACAAAATTAGAAAGTTTAATATTTTTTGCAATTCATGTTTATAGTGAGAAAACAGAACTGTTATACTGAAAAACATACACTGTATCAATAGATTTTTCTACAGGGCTGTTCACTCTTTTGTCAACAACTAAAAAAGGTAAGTGTTTACAGCTAAAAGATTGTTTTAGTGAACAAAGCAAGGAGAAAACGCCAAAAAGAACCAGTCCAGCTAATAACTCAATCATGGAGTGTCCAGAAACAAGATCCAGTCAGACATTTAAATGGCATATTTGCGCTATGAAAGCAGATCTCTACAATTCCTTGGATAAACCAAGTGGCTTGGGTTTTGAGAACTGGGTTAACTTTTCAATGAATGTTAAAATCAGTGTTGAGAAACAAGTACTTCAGTACCTAAACTTTGAGGACTTTGGAATCACTGTTATGAGTAGAGAATGTACGTTAAGTACTGAAAAATGAAGACATGCAGAAAAACATACAGTTCTCTAAGGCTTCTGTATGTTAAAATAAATATATTTTGGAGGTAGAACTTACACCAATAAAAGAAAAGAGAAAAAAAAATCAAAACCAAAGTGAATAATACTTTAAAGGAAATAGTTTTGCTTTATTATGTACAAACAACTCAAGAATAAGTGATATGAAATGCATTCTGTATATTGTGGATTTCAAATGAGTATTTTTTAAGTTTTTTCAAAATGTTTGTATACAAAGAACACATTAACTGTTAGGAAGACATGTGTACAGAAAACAGGAGGCAGTCTTCAAATTAAAATGTATTGTTATTTTTTCATCATTGTCTCATTATAATTTAAGCTTAAAAGGAGGTATACAGAAAATGTGTTTCATAGGTCACCACTGTTTGGAAATATTCTGCCACTCTGAAAAATGGGAAAGCATATGTTATCCAATGTACTGTCTGAATTTAGTTAAAAATACTCTTAGCATATGCATTCCAGCAGTACCTTTGTCTTGTAGAAATTACATAGAAAACAGATTTACTTTCTTTTAGCGTCAGCGTTTTGTAAGTCTGTAAAACATTTTTGTGTGTATTCTAAAAACATGCACAAACTAGTATAAATCTACTAAAATCCTGCTATTGTGCAAAGAAAAAAACTGATCTAGTAAGGGATAAAAAGGGTAAATCTATAATGAATGATATAAATATATAATTAATACAAAATATGAATGTAACATATTTAAAGATGTACAGGTTGCAGGCATTAAACACAAGATTTTTCTATCTAGGTGCACATAACATAAATGGCATGCTTTTTACAGTGTTTTAACTACAAAAACATTTTTAAATCTCTTTAGTAAACTACTAAAGTTCATAGATATTTTAGAGACACAGACTAATGATCTAATTATTTAAAATATTAACTAAATTATATTGCTAATCCTTACTGTCCAACAGATATGAAATAAAAATATATAAAAAGTCACAATCAGGGCAATTAAGTACCTGAATTCATATTTCTGTCCTGGCGTTTTTGTGGTCTTACTGTTACAAATCCATAGTTTTCGCACTGTTGTTCTCATCACTCATTTATCTGACTTATATTATGTGTCACTATGAAAATATGCCAGTAAGAAAAGTCCATAAAATGTCATGCTGGTGTATGTCCGCGGTCCAAGTTCACATTTCACTGAAGCCTGAGCGAACCCCTCCAGGACTGCACTACTCTCAAGCAGTCTATATAATGGAAACAATGCACATGTAACACAATACATCACAAATCACACATTATACAATATGAAACAACAAAGACAAGAGCAGAACACTAACTAGTACAGAAAAGTAAAATAATGGCTACTTTCTAGAGTAATATCACTTAAAAGAAATATTAGAATTACAACATATTTTTATACTACTCAAAATGATGAGAAAAAAACAATATATTTTTTCCAATTAAAACAAAAAAATCTAATACTAAGATATTGGTACTATAACCTGACTTAGAATCACATAAAAATCTAATTATTGCTTCTTAACGCAAAGTAAAATTAGCTCTAAACAATCTATTTTCAATTCTGTGCGAAAATACTTATTTGCATCCAGTCTTGCATTAAAATTACACAAATTATAAAAATATATATTTTTATGTAAATTTCACTGGAGCAATATTTTGTAAAATTAGCCTCAACTATAACTAAAAATATTCTGTTAGCAAAACAACAACATGTAATATGGGGGCTGGATTTGATCAAAACATCCACTCTTTGTGCTAAAAAATTTCAGCCCAGTACTATACCTGATTTTCAAAGCACAGGTGCATGAAGCTCCTGTAAATCGGAAAAGCCTTCATTGTGTACTGGGTTTGTGTTTGGCAACTGGTAGCTTAAAGTTCTGATCAAATCCAGGCCATAATTTCAGATCTGCATCCAATGTTAAAAAATATTTTCTGTGCAGATATAAAACTGCACTTCTCAAATACAAATGTTCAGCCATTAAGGTGGAAATTGTTAAAAGAAAACATCCATGCTTAGAACAATAAAAAAATAGAAAAGAACATTAGGGTTAATCTTGCTATACTGTACTAACACAAAGCAACACAAATGGTTAAATCATAATGAAAAAACAGAAAAGCATAAGTGACTACCAAACATTAATGATAAACTAATTAAAAAGATCTGAATTATTGAAATAGATTTTGGATTTTGAAAAAAAAGAAAGAAACTGAAAATGTTAATTACACTGTGAAACACCAACTACAACAACGGAAGACATTTGTGTTGTTTTAGGTTTGTTTGCTTACCTTGAGATTGTCTCTTAGACCCTAGTTGTGTTGTATTCAGATTCATGTTTGCTTAGAGACCCAATGAGGCAGAACCTGGAATGTTATGGCTATTTCATTTAATAAAATACTGTTTTGCATGGAAAATAAAAATAGACATATGCATTCATATACTACTTAAATGCAATACATTTGATCACAAGCATTTTAGAGGAGTCTGAAACATTTACATGCAGAAATGAGAAGGACATTCTGGAAGAGGGCTCTTGTGCAATTACAGGTGCACCAGATGAAGAAACAAGCATGTAATGTACTCACACCACACGAGCATGCACGACAGAGGCACACGGAAAGTGTGTTTGCATGTCGCATGGATTAAAAAAATAGACGTGAAAAGAGAAAGTAATTCATAAATATCATGTTCTTGTAAATATTTAATCTTTCCTCATGAGTCAACAAGCACTCAAGATGCATTTATACAATAAAAATATGTTTTTTTTCTTTTATAAAACAGGTTCATGCCAAATATTTGCACTTCACTGAGTAGAAAGGTTTTTTCATGACTATACTATCATATATAAATATATATATTCAAATATGTTTATTTATAATGATATGAATAGTCTGAGTACTACAATAAAATTCAAAGGTGCTTTAGTCACAAAACAAGCACTTCTATTAGGATTTTTAAACAGAATGTGTACATTTCTTAATTACTCTTAAAATGACACCTCTCAGCCCTTGAGATACAAGACGAAAGCTCTGGTACTGTCCTGAAAAACAGATCCATAACATTCTGCATGCACCAAGTACTATATAGTTACATCTCATCAGTCTGCACTCTGTCAGAAATGACAGGAATTCCAATAGTGGTGAGAGGCCAAGAGGGTGAGAGGGAGGCATGTGATTAGTTTTAGTATCAAACTAAAGAACTGAGACAACATGATAACTTTCTTTGGTCGGGAGCGACTGCATCTCCTCCAGTTAATCTATCCCTTCATGAATGATTGCAGAGGTCTTAATGAAAAGAGGGAAAAGATCAAAGAAAAATAAAGAAGTTGCAACCTCAAAACAAAACAGAAAACAGGAAAACGGGAAGAAAATGTCTGGGCAAAGAAGTCCCCATGGGAAAGTCTTCATCAAAAATCAATGGATACTGACCGCTGGACAGATTTATCGTGTCTGGAGAGCCTGTGGCTGGTTGTGGGCACCTCCTCTATTTCGTCCAGGTCACAGCCGTCCGCGGCGTCTTGGGAGCAGCTGTGCCGCATCACCAGGATGCTCCTCCTGTTGGCTGGGGGCATCAGGGGCCTGACGGGCTGGGGCTGCGCGTCGGTCAGGATGGTCGCGTCTCGCGTGCTGAGGTTGCTGCGGCTGCCCTTCACGCTCGACATCTGAGATCCGCAGTGATGGTCGTGGATGCATTTCGACGAAGACCGCCGCAGTTTGTGGTAGTTCTCAAAGTCCTCGGCAAGGTCCACCAGATCGGCGGAGGCCGCCGTACTTCTGAGAGTGCACAGTTCATAGTGAGGGGGCTCAAACACCTCCTGAAATACTGTTTGGTCAAAGTCTTCTTTTCTTACAATGTATTTTTTGCGTGGCTGTTTGATCTGAACTATAACAGACACAATAAGAAGGATAATCACAATGCATGAGGTAACTCCAATTATCGTCCCACTGGTGTTGGTGAGGTTGTCCAAAAGGTTCGCTTTTCTCTTTTCTGTGTGATGTAAAGATACTGAGTTACAATTTAGTCCACTGACATAACAAATGCATGTATCACACAGGTGACATCAAGACCACCTGCAAACCCATTTTCAGTACAAAACCTGGTGATAGTAATCAAGACAGACAACACAAGACATCAAAAGGATTGGAGGTGATCAAAACATCAGCCACTAGCTCATGTTAGAATATGCCCTAATAAAAGCCATTTCACAATCGATGCATTTAAAGGTATGTATATTAATATGACGAAATCCACCAAACAACAACTGCGTGGTACTGTCTCTCTTAAACACATACAATAGATAAGTTATCAATCAATAAGTTTTGATTTTGCACGAGGTATTTACAGTATCACCTCTCACAGGAAATAACCTAGAATTAATTTCTCAGAAATACACTGTTCAATCTTTATTTGTTCTGTGCTACAACTTGGGACCCCACTAATTTAATATGTAGAAAACATGAATATAAAGGTTGTAAATGAGAGGAGGCCATGTATCTAACTTGTTTGGTTACTTGTAATGCCTCTTTGTCAATATGGCTGGTTAGCTTGTGTCATAGTCCCATAACCCTCTGTAGAAAACAGTGACTCCTATTCTCAGTTTTAAATACACTTCCATTTGTACTTCAGGAAGTTCATTGGTTTGACTTCGTCAGTGCATTTGAGGATTCAAGAACATTTGTATTAGGGCCTCCCATAGTCCTGTCTGTTCAATACTAAAAAGATTGATCTCTTTTAGCTTGTTAGTGTAGGACATTACTTTGCACCTGGGAATGTGTCTGGTCACTCTTCATTGATTGATTTCAGAGCAGCAATATATTTTTTGCTATGTGGTGACCACAGTTATATACAACATTCTACTGTAAGTGAGGTTTTACTAATTATTATTTTAACAGGACATTAATTTATTTAAATTCTGTAGATTTAAACTATATACAGTATATCCTAACATACTGGTTGCCTTTCAAATGCTAACGTCTTTTGTCTAGAAGATAACATGAAGTGTAAAGAAAAACACCTATTTATTTCACTTAGCTCCTTCAAGCTATTTTTTCTGATCTTTATTTATGTTTTTGCTACCTGCATGTAACACTACATGCATTTGTCTGCCTTAAATGTCATGTGTAATTGCTCAAGTCTTATGGTTTGTCCAGATCCAAGAGTCCCTTACAGCACACTGCAGTAAAGCAGAGACACATTTCCATTAAGTTGTATGCCCTCCATGAGCCAGCAAGGACTGATACTGTATATTATAACAGCATTATGAGCCAAATGCTTGTGACACTGCTTTCTGAATGAATTTCCCAATTCACTGTTTTCAGATCAATTCACTACATTTGGTAAGAATGTCTGAGTTAAGGCATAACTGTGAAGTATTGCAATAATAATGGAACAGATAAAAGATATATAGCCTATAAAATTTGTAAGCCATCTTAAATGTTTTGTGAACCAGCAATATGCAGTAATTATGGGAATTACAATGTCTTAGCATGGTATCCTTGTTCAATCCCAAATGGTATTTTCTTAATTAATCAAAAGGGTTTATATTTTCACCATTTCATTTCCATTTCAGTTCATGTGAAATAATAAGTTAACCCACTAGTTTACATTGCATATTTAAAGTAGAAATTAGAATTGAGTAGTTAAAAACTGGGAGACAAGTAAATGAGGACTATGTTTGGGCTGTCCTGTCCTACATACAGTAATCATCAGAACCTTTCTGAGTTTGGTCTTTGCCTTACAGGGTAGTGGCAAGATGTTATGACACAATCAGAAGAGATTTAAATGAACCTTAGAGATGAGTAGCTGGTGCTTATCAGTCTGGACTAGATTACAAAACTATATCTAAACATTTGAAGCTCCATCGGCTGTCAAGCATATAGCCTACAAATGGAAAATATTCAAGACCACAATGACTCTACTCAGGACCAGTCGGCCTGCTAACATCTCCTCAACAACCTCCCAGAGAATTATCATCCAGGAAGTCACAAAAATCTGCAGGCTAATGGCAGTGTTCATACCTCAACCATCAGAAAAAGTCTGAAAAGACCATTGGTCTGTAACCCAACCTGGAGCATCTGGACAATCCACAAGACTACTACTTTTAACAGTTGAGTCAAAAGTTAAAGTTTTTCCACACAATGCTTACAACAGAAGAACCTCATTCTAATTTTTAAGCAGGCTGGTGGGAGTCTTGTGGTTTAGAACTGCTTTTTGCGGCCACAGGACCAAGATGTCCTGCCATAATTGACAGAAGCATCAATCCAGCATTATATTAGCAATTTTTGGAGGAGAATGTGAAGCCATACATTTGTCAGATGAAGCTAAGCCAAAATTAGGTCATACAGCAAATCAATGTACCTAAACATACAAGGAGATCTACTCCAGTGTATCTGATGAAGAATGTATTTTGTATTTTGGATTGGCCACGTCAAAGTTCGGACTAAACTCCACTGAAATGTTATGGTTGAACCTGAACAGAGATATTCATGCAAAGAAACCATCAAATGTCAGAGACAAGAAGCAGTTCTATAAGGAGGAATGGGCCACGAGTCTTAAAGCTAAAGCAAGAGACAAATAAACAGTTACAGGAAATGCCTAGTTGAAGTCATTGCTGCTGAAGGAGGAACCACCACTTACTGATGTAAAGGTCCATATATTTATTCAAACAAGAATATTTATTATTGGATCAGTGTGTTAATGAAATAATCTGAATATAACTTATGTTTTTGTGTCATGTTTAATGTTAAATGTTTAATGGCATTTTTATAAAGATTTTCATAAATATTTTATTAGTTTTTAGGTCTAAAATATATGAGAATATGTAACGACCTATTCACAAATGTTTTCTCAACACTGTAATGCAGACATACAGTAATCAATCCACAAAGAAGACAGATAGAAAGATAAACATATAGATATTTTTCAGAAACATTAATCATTCAGAAAAAAAAGTATTGCACTGCAATTGTGTCCATCTCCTTTGTTATTGCCAATCTACATGTGAAGACCACACTGCTTCCTTTCATTTTGCAGTTTTGTCATATTAAATGTCAGCCTGTGGTAGAATTGTTGAAAGTGATGATGTTTCATAAGCTGGCTGTGGCTGATGTGTTGATTATTTATTACATGTCGTTTTCATTGGAATAGCCTTACTGACATCCTGTAGTTTCAGAGAAGGCAAAGAGTCAGTAAGGCCTTTGAATTAAGGAATTTCTCAAGATTTAAAGTACAAAAAACTCAGAGTTTTAACATATTCGACTACATAACTTACTTCGGTAGTTATATTTCAAAGGACCTTTGCCGGAAACATTTTAAAATGGTTTAAAAATGACAGAGTGGTGTACATGTTACAATAATAGACGGTAAGGCAAAAACAGATGTCCAGTGGTCAGACAGTGACAATAGTTTCAGTTTTGCACCAAGTGCCACAACAAAGTCAGTCCACGTGAACACAGCCTCTGCTGCAAAGCGAAGTCATTTCCCTAGATCAGGGCACTTAAAATTTTACATTCACATCTTCATTCTTCTCCAGTTTTTCTACTGGGTGTACAGAAAGAAAAGCAGATGAGGCCACATACACTGGACCAAAGAGAAATGACAGATTGGAGTCTGAAATGTCTAGACTCTTCACCTCATCTTATGTTTTCCTTCCTTATTGATGATTATTGTAGAGAAAGTGACAATATCCTGATATAGTATAATACAACTACAATAAAAAGAAAGCTGTCTTATAGAAAACCACGTACTTAAACAAAGCTCACTGTAAAACACACAGAGTATGATAATGCAATATTTCCCAATGTTACCACTGTATGAATATTTGTGATACATAGAAACATCAAGGCTTGCTAAATTAAAAATGCACTGAGCCGTTTAAAGAAACATGACCAGCCAGAAACGCCAGCCTACCTTTGCAGTGGTTTTCATCCCAAGGGTAGACACAGTTCTGAACGCCATTGCACACAAGGGTGTTGTTGATGCACATGTTACTGTGACAGAAGAATGTGTCTGCTTCACAAGGAGCTGAAACATATCATGGAGGAACAGGGAATTAACATATACTGTAACATCAAACTCACCACCAGCTCAGCAGCTTCTGGGTACACTTGAGAATTCTAAAATTTTCAGTCAAAGACTGTAAACATGTATTCTACAATACATTCACAGATTTTGTCTGCACTGTGTGAGTCTCCATTTAATGCCACTTTGAAATATGCATGGGATTTGTTCATGTATAAAACTGAATCTTAAGCTTTGACAAATGCACTCATGTGACATTTGTCTAATGAAAGTGAACCCAAGTTGTCATCACTTCTTGTGGCTATTGGAGTAAAATGCATAGTCATTTGTGTGGAAGTGAATTAATCTTTGCTGTTGGCCCCCATCAATTTAAAGCATGATTCATTGAAACTTGAGCCATTTGTGAATTTTTAATTTACCCCTACAGCTCAAGAACACAGATTTCTTTCTCTGTAAAGCTTGAACTACAGTACCAAAGGTATGTTTTGTACATTGTGTAACTTGAGTGTGACAAAACACTTACATTACATAACTTTAGAGCAGAAATCAATAATAAATTGTTGTTTACAGCACAGAATGGTGGAGTGTGTCTGCAACTGTATATTGTGAAACCGTAAAAATGGACTTACAAAATTTACAAATCTCAATCTCCAAATTTGTCTCCCGGTGCCCCAATGAAGAATGTACTTAGAGAGAAACATCTTCTAAATATGAGTTCCATAGACATTGGCCTTTCTACTTCTCTACTATTATTATTACTATATTATTCTGCTATACGTATATAGTATTTTACAATAGCTTTAACATATATTAATTAATACTTTCAGTTCTTGTGAAACAAGATAATTAACAACTAAATCAGATTTTCAATGTGACAGTGTTTAAGTGAGTCTTGCACAATAGTACACTACAGCAGTCACAAAGATTAGGAAATGTAGGAGGAAATTTGTCACAGTTTTATGCTTGTTGTACCATCATTGAGACACTAACTCATTGGACATTTAACTAATTTCTTTCCACTTGTAAAGCTGTGCAGTTACAGTAATGCACTGAACAATTGAATTAAAATGTTATCTGCTTTAAATATTCTTAAGTACAATACACATATTGATTGAAAAGTCATTTGTGAGTGATTTTTAAACATGTAATTATCTCCAGTTCTATCTACTTTCTAAATATTTAGTTTATCAAGTCTTTAAAGTTGCCAGTGAATTACCTTCAATTTCGCTGCTGTGAATTCACTTTCACAGCAACAGGACAAGATTAGTCATCTGAGATTACGACATGCACTAGTCTTATTTTCACCACAAGGCGGCGTTGCAGCACTCATAACCAATCATTTGGAACGCACAAATCAGACTTTATTAAAAGGTAAGTAAAGACTAATCTCCAGTGAAACTAATTCTTAGTCACATTATAATATAATTGGTCTTTTGTTCACACCAGAACATTCCCTTAGTACATCAATTAAATAGTAATTGAGTGGAAGGACAAAAGACTAAAGCTGCCAACATGAGATCTACAGTAAATGTCATTGATGTACTGTCTGCTATGCAGGTTTTTAACATTAAGCCTCACATTTTTCCTTTTTTGTGCATAGCTTGGGATAGTGTACCTGCCAGTTTTGGCCAGTTTTGAACGTGTACCTCAGTGCAATTGTAGCTGAAAAGAACTAAGGAATATTTCAGGCATTTCTGAATTGAATCTGATGAACACAAAGCTGTGTGCATGAAAAATGGTTTTTTGAAAGTTGCAGGACTCCTGATTTTAGGAAGATGGCATGTTTACGTATCAAGGAAAGGCAAATGTGCTTCCTCCTCTTGGGCTCAGTGTAAATCTCCCGCCAGATGTGTGTGTGTGTGCACGTTGCTGTTCAACACTTTTTGTCAGAATTAAAAGAATCACGGAAAATAACTGTAGCCGGCTTGATCCTAATCCACTCTGCCAAAGTGAAAAGATTTTCTGAAATGATTTAGTCCTGAAATGCTGCAGGTAGATTCAGATACCTCCCAGGTCTCAAACAGTCCTGGACCAGCCTGGTGCTGGAGGTCAGGACCTGGGCAGCAGAATGGCAGAAGTAAACAGAACCTCCTGGACGGGCTGTGTCTGGTGTGCTCCTGATGTGTGTCCAGGGAGCTCCACTGCACACGCACTGCAGGAGCCGCTGAGCAGCACACACACATACAGCCATTAAGCACTGAGTCACAGCCTCCGTATTGACATGCTCCTGCTGCAGCTGCGTTAATTTATTAAGGGTGATAAATCTTATTTGCTGAAATACTTAACAACAGCATCACATCCAAGACTACTGGATATTCCTTCAGTGACTATTAATTCAGGGAATTAATTAAGACACAGGGAGTGAATACTTAATTTTAAAACTCAGAATTCACCCCTGTAAATAAATTAACTAAAAATCACTACACAATGTCAGAAAAACATTATTTATTATAAGTATTGTGTAATATATTAGTCACATTGTTGGTGATTGAGTGAGCCAATACTTCTGTCCATGGCTGTGGGTTCTTCTGTATGTACAAATAAATCAATAGATAAATCCATTGGGTAAGTGCAAGCATGCAGTTACAGACACTCCAATTATCCAGTATTGAAGTAAGCAGGCCCTACTAAAACTGTTCTAACACAACTGAAAATTCAATGGACAGTGTGCAGTTTGCCTGCTGTATACAAGTCCTACACGATTTCAGCTGATGCTTCCTAAATACAGTCCTGGAGGGAAACTACAATGACATTAAGAACATTCTTTTCCCTTATCACTTTTCCCTTAATGCCAGGTTTGTGTCTTTTTTATTAAAGGGCTGGCTTCAAAAGGACTCTCTAAACCACAAAGGTTGTAGAACTACTACTGGTATAGACCTGTGTGCTCCTTTAGTTGGTAATGTTTCTGTCCAACTCTGTATTCAATAATGAATAACACTACTCACCTAATATACGTTTTGATTAATTAATTACAAAGTGAAGGGGGTGTGGCAGTTGGGTCCTGGGTTCAACTGTGGACAGGGGAATGTTCTCTGTGGTGCCAGCATGTTCTCCACTACCGGTTTCTGAGCTCTGCTGTCCTCACTCTTGCCAAGGCCTGCTGGCTAGGATAATGTCAGTCTCTGTAATGTTGCTGCTGGCCTGCTTGTGTGTGGTGGGAGTGGAGAGACCGTAATGGGCTGTTGCCCAGTCTGGGGTTTAGTCTTGGCTTGTGCCCTGGTCTGCTGCTGGGATACCCTTATTCAGATAATGGATGCTTACTTAACTGCTTAACTTACTTAACTACTACTTTACAACAATTTCCCTTCGGGATCAATAAAGTCTTATCTATCTATCTTATTCTAAACTTAACCTTGGGGTTGCTCACTTTATTGTTCTAGGCACTCTTCCTTGGGTGAGACTAGAGTCACTTAGGCTAGAGTAACTTAGAGTCACTTAGGTTAATTTGCATTGGCAGAGAATTGGCTCTGTAATAGTGTCGGGTTCAAAAAGGTACTGCCTGAGCTTCTTGTTCTTCGTCAGCGAGTGAGCGGTGTGCCGGTGTGTAGTCATCTGGAAAGGCGATTGTTTTCCGGTATATGAGAGGATCGTGTATGAAGGACAAAAATAATCCTTTGTAGCCGGCTTGCAAATACTCTGGTTCTAAGGTTGGACACTTTCTACGACCGCGTGGGGATGTTAAAGCGCAGACCTGATTAGCGTCAGGCGTGGAAGCTGCGCATTCCCACGCGCTGCGGAATGGGGAGTGCAGTGGGAGGTGTGCTCCACTGTCACAGCTAGTTGAATCGCTTACGCTCTTGGAAGGAAGTGAAAAGCATCTGGAATCGACTGCCGCGGCTCCCCTCGTCAGCCCACAGGCGGACGACTCCCAGCCCTGTTACCAGCATCACATCATTAGCCACTGTGCTGCAGAACTTGGCCTTCAGGTCCTCCACCGAGCTGCTTCCATCATACACGGCCACGAAGTTGCGCTTGCACTCGTTTGAGTTCTCCATCTCATAGTCCAGGAACCGGAGGTAGATCTGCAGACAACACAAGAACAAACACCAGGATGTACGTTTTACACAACATTTTTTTTCTTTTTCTAAACTACACAGATTGAAACTGGACTTGAGGACTCTTTTCCCCCAAATGTTGGTGTTTCATACTGTACATCGAATCATATTACACAGAAAAATATCTTCAAAGTTTAGCATTAAAAGATTAACTTCAGTTATTGCAAGAAGTAATTCTTGAGTCAACATTTCCTTTACCCATCTGTCTAGCAGCACTGCTTTAAAATTATTAACCAGATGACTATGATTATCTACATACAAGGTTCTGCTACGAAATGTTGCTTGACAGGTTTTACAATTTAACCAGCTGTTAGCGTATTAGGCTGAGATAGCAAACAATCCTGGCTCTGGTTCTAGCCTGCTGCCCGTGGTATACTGTCATTACATTTAATGAGTGCTCTGTGCTACACCATGACGAGAAAGTGTAATGCTTTAATTCCTTAAGATGAATGACATTGATGCAAAAAACTAATAGTCCCTACAATGTCAGTTTGGCTTTAACAGGATTCTAGGCAGAAATACGTGCCTGTTAAAAGCAGCTGTCACATTTGCCTTCCTCTTAGAGACATTCCGCTGCTGATCAGAGTATAATTTTATCACACATCTATACTTTATAAAACAGCAAATAGATTCTGTTACTCTAATGCATGCTGTTGATGGTTCATTCACACGCCTACACCACCAACGCCTATTACATTACCAACAGACTTTCCTTTTCACCTGCTTCTGAATGGTACTTTCATCTACAGGCCTGAATGGATGGGGTGCTGAGAGGTAACCTCAAATAGAGCTAATGTATGAGCCACCATGCTGCAGCTGAATTGAAGAGAATGAGTTACATTAAATTCTGTATACATCGTTTCTCATACTTGGCACTTGCGCTGCTTGAGCATCTGACTAGTTAAAAGTGTCAGGCCTAGTACTCTACAGTTGTGCTTTAACAAGGAATAAAATGTCATCCAGTGTTTACAGTACAAGCATTTGCTTTCTCTGAACAGAGAGCAACAAAACAGTGTCAAAAAACATCCCACATATATAATATTCTATGAATGAAACACCGGCAATAGTGTTGCGCATCTCAATATTTTTCTCCTTGTTCTACCATTTACATAAAACTTATGACTGAAAAAACAGAATCATACTGATGGCACGATACTTAACAATAATTGTCTCACTGTGAAAACAGCAGTTTTTTGTGCTGCTGATACATAAATTATCTCTGTATGATTAGGAATTACTGTTAATAAGCAAGCCTAGTAAGCATAAAACAGCATACTAACAACACAAAAACATCCAAGCCAGTCATCATAATGTCAGTGCTGATATAAAATTCTGCCAAAGGTACTTCCACCAAATATTGGGTTCATGGGTCTGAATATTTACAGAATCAACATTTCAGATTTTTCTCTTTACTTTTTGCTGACATTTACTGCAACTTATCTTACCCTTAGTTGTCAGTTTGAGCATTCAGTTTAAAAAAATTATATTCATTTTGTAAATTATACAAATTATACAAATATGCATGTGGATCATTCACAATTCAAAATTCACAGGACGAATTTAACGGTACAAAAAGTCAACTTTGCATATTCACCTTTTATCAGAAAGGAACATTCAGCTGACATTTTGAACCCAAAATTAACATGCTCTTCGAGATACTGAGGTGAGGAAATACCCAGAATTGCAATGCCTTGAATCTGAGACACAAACTGTTGTGTCAGTTTGCAGCTGTATTAGGCATAGGGAGACGTAAAAATTACTTAATCTCACAACAGGCCAAGTATCCCCAGTTCAGAAGGGCCCTTTTCATTCTCTTTTGCATGTGTTAAAGCTGTCTTTGATTTAGTACACCAAACTATATGGATTTTTTCCCAAACACAGTGAATCTTTTTGAATTACAATCAGCAAGAATATCAGAGTGAGGAAAAACAAAATGACAGAGTAGAAAAAAGCCAGGTCCATCCACAAAGCATTTATACAGTATACTTGTAATACATATTCAATATTTATAGCATTACCTTAGAGAATACCTCTGTATGAATCCATTCTATGTACCAGAAAATCACAGAGTGAACACAATGGATCATGAACATCACAATAAAACCACAACTTTTATGTTATATATGCACAAGTAAATTCATTTTTCTATCAATTATTAGTATACAGAAAGCTTTTGAACTTAGTGATAATGGCCCGACTACCTTGTAATGGAATATGAAATTCTTCTAATTTGTGCTTTAAAAATATAAAGCATTAACCAATTTTTACATTCATATTTTGACAATACTTGAGTAGTTTAGCAGTTCACAATTTTTTTGATAACATCAGAGTGTTTTGCAGTTGGTTTCAGCTGTTAGCATTAAGATCAAGCATTTCTAACAGATTTTTGCCAGAAACGGTTCAGGTAAGATGGAGTAAGCACATTGTGAGCACCACAGCCTAAATGAATGGAGAGTAAATGGTGGCATCCATTCTGTATTTTTATCAGCACAGTGTTTCACCCATATCTCTTCTTATTTGTTATCTTTTAATGTACTAGCATATTTCAGTTTACAGCAATCCTGTGTTACAGCCTTTTCTCTGTCTCATTTGTTGCTTTTCAGTGTTGAAATGGGATTGGCAGCCAGAAACAGTATATAGATGCTATTAATACATTAAAATCACAGAAATTGTTTCTTTTAACTGACAGAAAAAAATGAAGAATCTCTGTGTATGTGATAACACTGGAATGACAGATGGACATGCACTATTGAATCTTTTTTCATTGCAAATATGAAACAGCAAGGTTACATTATACTGCATTCATCAAAGCAGGAATTCAGTGTAAATTCATTGAGCTTTCTTAAGTCTGGGTTTGTGCAACAGAAATGTGCCAATGCATTTAAAGATAAAAAAAGATTGTGATACTTTGCTTTGCACAGAAGAAAGCACTCAGAGTGATGATGTGTTAGCGTAAGAGATTGCATAGTTTATGACTCACTTGTTTTTAATAAGACGAATATTGTTCTGTGGTGTGTGTTAGGAGAGCCACTGTGACACTGCATCTCTTGAAGTGTGTTTGGGCAGCTGAGAAATTTGATATGAGTAGCTTCCCTCAAATTCAGGGATATCTAACTAGATAACAGCACCACGTGGGTGGACATCAGGTGGCTGGGCAGATTTTCCCAGTGACCTCCCCAGTCAGCCCATGCACTTGTGCAGTTCTGGAAGATCTGCACAAGCGAGGAACAGGGAAGAGAGCTGTGTACAGACTGGGAAGGGAAGCAGACAGTCAGGAGAGTGTGAGCTGCAGCTTTGCAGTCCTGGGATCCTCCCTGACGAACTGATACCTGTCACCTGTCATGTGTTGGGCACTGAGGGACGTATTCACTGATCCAGCTCATGGAAAGCAGCTGTATTATTCATACATGGCGAAAGATTTAAGTTTTATTTTTAAACTGCCAGGTAGAGTTTTTCTCTCTTATTAATTTGGCTGTATTTTGTTTACGGACTGAAGGTTGTTTCCTTTTTAGCATCAGCTAAAAGGCTCACCTGTGTAGGATTAGTTATTTTATGAAAGCAATGCTTGTTCTTAACAATGACTTTAACCCAGATCTGAGTGTAATAGGGAGGTCAACCTTAGGTATCTAGTGGGGAAGATTGGATGTAATGTATTTATTTTTTTTTAAATAAAGTCTTGCTTTTTAAACGATTCCCTATTTTTTGTTCACAGGAGATTGAAGAAGCCATTGACCTCTCTCTGTATTTCTTGATCTGTGGGTTGTCATTATAATAAAATCTGTTTAAATAATTTAGACATTACAGGTCTCTTGGAAATAACAGAATAAATCATAATAAATATATACTAAGGTGTGTTTTGTAGTCAACAGTGTATCAGGATCAATTGTCTGGACAGGCAACTACGTATAAGCATTAATCTTGATTTAAGAAGAAAACGTTTTACAATGACATAATTGATGACTGCATTAAGAAAGTGCCTGTGATAACAGCTTTCATGAAGATAAGGTACAGTTTATATAACCGCAGTATTGCTTACCCCACAAAACTGCACACCTTGACTTGTGCCTTTTAAGAAACATTCAATTTATTGTCTCGGTGTAGTTTTTTTTATAATGCAGTCCTTACTTTTCATTGGGGCTGCTTTAAACCCCAGCTGGCGAGTGCCCACACTATATGAGCAGCTATTCTAGATGTGATTTATCCTCATCTCAGTTTCTTACATCTGAAAGTCTGAGTGCCAGGAACCACAACAGAACTTTCATAAACAGCACACTGAATCATGGCTTAGAATACACAGAAGTCCGATGAAAATATCTGGCACTTGAGTTTTCCTTTATAAGGAAAAATATGTACAAAAAGCCTCTTGAGTTTGGGAAGTCTTCACATACAGTATCATGACTAAGTGAAGAACTTACATTTAACAGGCTGAGGCAGAAATGTCTTTTGGGGTTGTGTGTACCAAAAAGTGTAATCAAAGGTGTTAACTCATATACACAGTTGTTGCAGTTAGTAGATTAAACAAATCTGGGGGAAAGTCTTAACCATGGAAACATGACTATACAGGAATTACACAGATACAAGAGAGAAGTGTAAATTTTTTACCAGTATAGGATTAGGGCTTTTAAATGAATTGCACAGTTTCCCTTTTAGACCCCCTACTAAACTATAGAAGTATTTCCTAAAGATTTCAAGTAAAAATGTGCCCTCACTGAAACTCATAAAATATGCTGTTAAGGTTCTGTTTTGATAATGGATGAAAGCCTGATTATAATCAAGAATTCTCTTGATTATATCCTCATTTTATTAATTCAACTTGCAACAGGCATTTATCGTGGTTATATATAGTAGCTGATTAGCTCAGACATTTTCCATAGCAAACAGATCATAAAAGGTTTTTAATCTTGATAAAAATGGAACAGCCTGGCCTCTCGTGTCCTTTCTGTGCTCCACTGTAGAATCAATAACTTCTCTTCATCCTGTCTTACTACTGCACCCTCACAGTCTGCCACATGCTTCCAGTTTCCTGTGGTTTTCCATGCTAATACAGCACTGCTACTTTGGTCACCTATGGTTTTTGCCCCATTTTGAATGACTTGCACATGCTTCACTGTCATTTCACCATGAGTTCCCCATTTTTATACACCGGTCTCTCACAATGGTAAAGCACAGCAATCTTTAACGAGAGCCCTCCTGCTCAGACTTGCAGAGTGGCGTTACAGAAATGCATGCCCTCCCAGAGATGGGATGTCCAGCTGACCTCTCGCATGGTCACCACCTCTCTGAAGTCCATGGGAGTGAAATAAGGCCAGTTCCCAGTGCGAGCCACGCGCCCCCCCCAGACCCCAATCGGGTTTGAAGTGCCCCATAGCTTCACACCCCTTCACACCCATCGCCCGACAGGCAAGAGGCAGACCTTTCCCTGCGATGGGGTGCTGCAGGGATACCAGTCCCCCTCTGTGTGCCCCTCTCAGAATATCTCCCAGCGGGCAGAGTGTAGCTACCTGCTCAGTGAAAAGAGAGTTTCCCAACTAGCTGAGCGCTCACGAAATCCTGGTGGTGCCACAACTGGCAAAGCCGTCTGCCTCCAGAAGGTCACAGGGCTTCAATTGCGCTAAGGGAATGGTGACGCGTCACAGTCGTCACGTGACACCGCGGCATACTGGTACAGGTGAGCCTCCGTTTCACTAACCACTGCCAATCTGCAGTGCCCAGGCTCTCATGAGCACCACTCTGACCACCCAGGTTTGAATCTGTAGTGAGCTACAGATTTCTTATACTCTTTGTAGAAAGAACAGATTATGACAGCTCTACCCATTGACTGAATACGCTTTCAGAGAATCCATTAGATGCATCTGAGATGCAGATCATGTTTATAGAGACATCTTATCTGTTACCAACGCCAAATGATTGTTTCGATGCTGGATTCAAATACGAACATCTTTGTACTGCAGAACTACAGGGACTCGTGATACATTTTTTTATATTTCATTATAACAGTACAGAATACAAAACAGCAGTATCCTATTTCTGCATTTGTTTTTGTGTTAAAATTGTTCTGAGAGAATACCGCTAATTCTCCACCTGTAAAGAATGAAATTAGCTGGGATCTGGGAAGATAGCTACTGTATCTGGTATGAACCAAGGACAAAAGAATCAGGAGACTACATTAGCCCAGACCTTGGTCTACCGCTGGGCTCCATCAGAGCCCGGTCTGAGGGCAGGTGCATCTATTATAAAAGAAATACAAAAAATGTTTTGTTTCAGTTAATTTACAGTAGGACTAATCATTAAGTGTTTTTTTGTAATTGTTATCAAGTTAAGTCTAAAGGATATAACTGCTGTTGTATAGAAAAAAATGTTTTTTTTTTTGGTGTATTAAGGTTTTACAAGGTGAATACTATTATTAAAAAAATCCCTGACTGGTGTTAATTGGCTGCAAAGTACTACAAATGCCTGCTATTGTGGTATTCCATTGTCACAGACCCCTGCCCAAGTAAGGTGGCTCCAGGGCTCTGAGCACATAAAAACCAACAAGCACTTCAGACGTACAGCACAGTGAAGGAGGCTCTTTTGTAGGAAATCTCCACAGATACTGTATACACACACAGTCCTACAAAGCACTCAGATCAATCCTTTGCTCCCTACCACTCAGTGACACACACTTATACTGTACACACCAAGCCCACTAACTGAACCCCAGGAGAGAACTTGCGTTACAATTAAACAATTATACCATCTGTGATTACCCAGGGTGAACTATATTACAAATCCTCAAGGTCCTAATCAGTGGCCTCCTGTGGCAGGCAGTCACTGGGTCTTTAACGGCCTGGCTTGCCACACTCATATTTGTATTTCATTATGTCATTTAATTTCCTGAGTCCTTCTGGCACATGACCGACAACCACACAAAGGTAAAAATACAAAATTCTGACTTTTCAAAATGTGAAATCAGGAGCACATGGCAAGTTATCAATAAGAATAATAACTATACAGTATGTGATTTAACAAATTTTACATCTCGTCACGGCACGAGTAACTTGATTGCAAAAGGAAATCCCTTTCTTCCCTTCTCTATTTTGACCAAAGGATTTTTGCGTTATTTGATTATTGCAGACGGCTATTTGATTTGTCAGGCTGGAAAGTCATGAGATAAGACTGAAATCAACTGGTGAAATGGGTGTCAAATTAAACCAAACAATCCCCTGGAAGAAGCTGCGTATCTGGGAGGCACTGCAATTTTCCATGGAGAGCTAGAGTTAACTCAAATGAAACAACTGACTTAGAAAGGTGAGAAAAATGTTATGAGGTTTTCTCTCCACTTTAAAAATAGATATCGATTAAGAACATGCCTAACTATAATTCAGGGTAAATCAATAAGTTACACTGATCCCAGTGGGCAATAGATCAGCAGATTTGTCAAGGGAAGGGAAAAGGCTTTGATTGAGTGATAAGGTGAGATAGTTGAAGCAATACCACTTCAGTATACAGCAATAACAGTGTGCTGGCCTGAGCATCACAGTTTAATAACCAAGAGCAGCCTTATCATTCACAACTCTAAATGCTCTCTCCAGGCAACACACACATGATGCAAGACTGCATGTTGAATTGTAAACTGCATCTTCCATATAGATTTTTATCAATTCCATTAGAGATGGAGTTTTATCCTTTATAATTTCCTGGAAGAGGAACAATTCCAACATAAAATACATTTTGGAAAATGAAATATGTATAAGCAAGTGTAATTTGCTTGTCTAATGACACCCAGTGTTTTCAAGAAATACATAAGCATATATCTAAATAATTCAGATACACATGTGGTAAAAAGAGAAAGAAATAAGATAGAAATGTCAATCTCTGATGTAATTAGTCAAGAATCTTTACCATCTCTTAGTAAAATTGATTGTTATTTCTATGTATTTACTATTAGCCATTCATTGAAAAAACAGGCTTACAAAAACAATCAAGATATAAAAGGATCATAAAGGCATGAACTTCTAGATTCAGTGGCAGTTTCTTCCCACAAACTGTCAGATTACTGAACTCTACCCCTACCACTGGCTCACTTTTTACATTGCATGTTATTTAACTTGTTGTTGCTTCTGCTGTTCTGTGTTTATATTTTTGGTGATTCCTTTAATGTCTTTGTATTGGAGCAAATAAGCATTTCATTGCACTTGTGCATATGACAATAAACTGAACTGAAACTGAACTAAAAGTGAATAGCTGTTCAGTCAGCCTTAACCAATCCAGCGACAACGCTTCTGTGATTAAAGACATGCACAATGTCAAATAAGTTTTTATGCTCTAAGCTTGATCTTTCTCCAGTATATCACTTCTAGCTCTGCAAGATTAGGAATGACTGTTTATTAAGCAAGCCTAAGGAGGACAAAACATAGCACACTAACAAGCATACTGACATTAATGTCATTAACATTTTTCAACATCCCTCTAATAGTCTACAGAGGTCACTTTCCCGCTAAGGCTTAGCAACTATAGCAGCTGAAATATATTTAGGCTTTGACTATTTACTCTATACTAGTTTTCTAAAAACTCAACTTAACTTAACTCTTAACTCATAACTTGACAAGCTATGGCACAGAAATGGGCATAAAAATGAATGGGAGAAAAAAGACTTAAATATAACATAAATCCAGCCCTTGACCTCCCCATCCATCCCAGTTTCCAGGCCCAGCACTTGCATGTGTCCTCACTGAGCACAGGAAATTACTGATGGCCAGGTAGTTCAAGTCTTTGGATTAAATCAAGAACTTCCGAAAAAGTCTGCAGACAAACAGATGAGTGTATGAAGAGAGTCATGATAATGTAGAGGGCTGACCTTGGACCGTGGTGGAGCTCGGATATACCATTTGCAGTCCACTGCCTCCGTTTCTAAAGCTTTGCCTTCTTTGGTGATTTGCTGTGATTCAACAATACCTTCAGGTCCTCCCATTTCAAATTCACAAACTGAGCCATGAGAAACACATGGAAAAAACAGATTAGAGATGCCTTGAGCAATGCATAAACTGCTAGCTACAAACATTTAAAAGGTACTTAGCACAGGATAAATTCCACCTACAGGGCAGAGGTTTGAGGACTCCCAAGTCTTTAAAGTCAGGATCTGAAAAGGGAACAGATTTGTTGTTAATAATAAAGCTTGTGCACACATGGTGGTAATTCAGAACTCTTTTGTAAGCACATTATGCAGACAGGAAGCTATTCTCTCATAGAACAGTCCCTCTTCATATTCTATTTTCCTAAATACAATAAAAAAAAGCCAAGTACAGTCCAAGAGTCTGTAAGATAAGATTTTACTAAGAGTTAAAGTATACTTATGAATGTATAGTATGAAAAAAGAACAATTGTCACACAAAACCAGTTGTAGTAAAATGTACAGTAAATAATATTAAAGCTTCTATTACCTTTTTGAACATGTGATTAATTTTCAATAATACAAATCTTTAAAAAAGTAAAATATTTACAGAAAGGCTTTCATACGCCACCTATTAAGGGAATAAATGATATTTCCCTTTGGATAATGTGCACCCTCTGACTTTCTGAATACTAGGAAAAATGAAAATATAAGGCAAATGTTTGAAGAGAGACTTTAATGGAAAACGAAAAGCATTGTATAATATTTTGCATCCACTGTAAATTATCTGAGATATATAGTGCAGAAAGCAACACCTTGCTTATTGAAACCTTGATGAAATGTTATGATTGTCATGTAGAAAAAATTCTCAATGCATCATCTACACAACATCTGTCACAAAAACAGATTTCTCATAATTGTCTCATAATTTCCTTTATAATTAATCAAAAAGATCCTAGAATACCGCAAAGCACCTTTTAAAAAGCTCATTATTATTACTTGTTTTTGATAATTTGTTATTTCTAATGAAATATAGTACTTCAGGTTTAAATAAATGTCAACATTTTAATTTTGATGTTCAAATTCAGTTTAACAATTTGTTCATTTTTGATCTTAGTGAATTCAATATTGCAGGCTTCACAATTTTCTGCACTTCTCTTTCATGATGGTGTTGCTGATTCTAAAAAAAATAAATTTTGCTCAAAAATGGGAATTAAGAGAAAAGAGTTTGTGATGTGATATTATAAATTTACTAGAAAAATCACATTTACAGAATTCCCAGGTCTTTGCACTGAACATGTTCTACCTGCACAGCAATGAAAAAGAGCCAACTAAAAACATTTTTATTAACTGCTTTATTTTAAATGCAATGTTACAAAAATGAATTACACACAACAGAAAGACAAAGGTTATCGCTACAGAGAAGAGCTACAGTATGTTATATACCGTATTTATAATATCATGGAATATATATTATACCTGTCAGGCAAGGAGCACACTAAAGATTTATGGTGGCTTTTAAAGAGGATGCAAACCATAACCCTGGAGGGTGCAGCTTGTAAGGTACATCTCCAGTAGCACTGTGATGTGGCGTCTTCTTGCATTAAGAGCTTGAGAACAAACCTAGGTACTGTATAACAAATCAAAGGTAGATCAAGTTTTTGTTTTTATGTAATTTCTTTGTGGGAATGTCACCTTTCATGTGTTTAGCACACTACAAAACCCAAAGCACCACTACCTGATTCATCCCTGGCCTGCAAGCTATGCTAATAACCCTGGATAACGGAATGAAGGAACCTCACTTTTGGATGGAGCAGTCCTTGAAAGGATATGACCACTTCAACACCATGGACAACTTGCAACATACATTAGGACATGAGGACAAAAGCCAAAACTAAAAGGAAAGTCCTAGTGTAGTTGATGCCTGGATCAATCAGGATTTGGATGAGATCAGGAATCAATTGGATTGGGGGTAATCAGTGACCCTGGACTGAAAGGTCTTCTTTTGTCTGTAACATTATAACATTTTACATATGGGAGGTGGAAATATTGTCCATAACATTGTTAAAATTCAATTTCAGCCATATGTACAACTTTGCATATTTCATTCTTTTAAAACAAGTATTTATTTTTTTCTGCCGCAGCATCCATCTTACAGAGCTGAATCAGATGATGGGGGCAGATCCTGCAGGAGTTTTGATTGTATGTAAAACATGTACTCTTATTCTCCCATACTTCCACCTGACAGCAGTGTTACCAGCTGGCAGCCTGGACTCAGGTCTCAGAAGCCAGGCAGGGCTAGGCCTGGTCAGGCCTGGGATGGGGAGCTGTTCAAGACAACCAGGTTGCTTCTGTAAGTGGGGCTGTTAGACCAGTAGGAGGTGCTCTTCCCTCTGAACCAGAATTTCCACACCACCTCCTCAAGAGGTGTGGCACTTCAGATGAAATATCAAACTAAGGTTCTGACGAGTTGGTTATTGAGGACAGCATGGCTGTTTGCAAGAGTAGGGATTTTAATTTTATTCTGATTGTCCTTTTTTTCCTCTCTGCACTTCTGGTCCGCCCTTAATTCAACCTGTGAAGTGTTTTTTTCACTTCACCTGACCTGCTGTACAGTGAGGCTGCTGGCATGTTACAGCTGCTGTGTTTCTTCAAGGGGCTGTCTATTTCTTCATAGTAATTTTTGTCTCCTTTGCAATGAAAAGCAATGCAGAAATTCAGCTACATTCTCTCATAATGAGAATATGTTTCATAAATAAAGGACCAATGTTCAACGTTTTTTTAATTAACCTGTTAGCATCTGCTGTTGTGCAATTTCTCAACATGTCTTATTCATTATATATAAGACTATGTAATAAGGTTTTTTTGATTGCATTCTGCTGTTTTAGACTTGGTGAAAAAGACACAGGGGGAACTAAGGCACACTGTATATACTAATTTCACTAGTCAGGGAATAGCTGTGTCCTGCTAATGAGGTCTTAGAAGGGTGATACATCTATCAATGGCTGAAAACTGTGACTTTAGATGCACAAATGTTGGAATTAGAAGTTATAATTACTATAGGGTAGTGCGGCACATAGTTCCAACCAAACCCTTTTTACCCAAAACAAAGTGTCACTTCAAATGATGTCACTTGAAAAGACTGATGTTTTTCAGAGGTGTGGACTCTTGTGATTTGACAGATGTACAGAAACAGCTGGAAGGGAAGCCACTGGGCTATGAGGTGTGCAGAATATAAGCACACACCAGCTTGCTCACTTAAGTGTCATTTTTCTGAATATAAATGGAAAGTCGTACTTTAATTGTCCTTGTTCTTTTAAAGTAACTAATGAAGTAACTGAAACAAATTGTGATTAAGCTGCTATTATTTTGTAAGTTAATTACCAAAATGTCATTACTTGTAATTCATTGCCTACCTACACAGTATGGGACAGAACAACAGGCAAACAAACAGCAGATGATATCACAGCAGTGCTGAGAAGCTGGGCTTTGTGTGTAACCCAGAGCTTGACAGAAACCATTGACAAATGCTAATATTTATACAAGGAAAATGCATATTTTGTGGGAAGAAGTTAAGTGTCATTTCAATTTAAGTCTATCTTCTATGTATATATACTGCACGTGCACCATATAACCTGGAGTTGCATATAAATGATGCATAAATCATTGGCTATTTAATACCAGCAGGCTTTGACCTAGTTCGTAGAGGACAGAAATTGATTTGTACCAGAGCTTTCTCTTGTATCCACTTCACTGACTACACTAGGTTGTAACTGATCCAATTAAATTGTTTTTCCAATATGTTAGTTACAGATGATGTATGGTACAACAACTAAAACATCTTGCGGTGAGCTTCTGCTGGGCTTTATTGGGTCTTTTGGCCTAAGCGGTTCGTCTAGCATGCTTTACGAGAGTAACTCTTCAGTGCAGGTGAAGTGCCACAGTTTCTCTGTATTCTGTACGGACAAGCAGATGTGATTCACAGAGGGGTGAGGTTAAAATCTTTCACCTACCTACTACCTGTACAAGGAGGAAAAGAGTCTTTTCTTTCTAAGAGATGAAAGAATAGAGAACCTCCCAGATTATATTAAAATATGCTCCAAGGAAAATGTATATGTAAGTCTCATCATTTCTTTTTCTATAAATGTACTTATAAAACATAAATTTAACTTTCTGTTTTTATAAATTTGCTTATAACAAATAACAGTGGGGAGTCCATATGCCACCAATGTGAAACATTTATACTTTTACAGCACAAAATCAGAAACACAAATTTATCAAATTTCACAGTTCATTGTAAAAATAACAATTTTTGCACAACATGAACTCCTTTACAGTGTGACATTTATTTTCCAGTTAGCCTCAATTCATGGAGCTGTAAGCCAGGGAAAATGTCTGTACTGCACAAAAATTATCTTCTGTCTCAAATCTAAAATTGTGCGTTTTTTAAAATATCGTAAATCTCAATATCAAATATATATTTGCTTTTGGAATAACAGTGGGTTGACATTTTTTATTTTTTGTCTTCATTACTTTATTTTCACTCTTAGTGTATTGCCTTAGGGCACAAACATTTTTTGAGGGACTGATTATTTTCTTATTAATATCATCAGATCTACAGTATATTAATGTTCCACACGTAACTTATGTACCTCTAAAACATGAGTTGGGCATGTAAGTTCTACCAACACGAGAAGAACTAACTGCCCAACACGGAAGTCAGGCTGTTCTATAGTCAGACACAAGAGGTTTAACATTTTCTGCAGACATTGTCCCTTTCAAGGTTTTCAAAGCCACACCAAAACAGGCTTATGTGTTCCCATTATGTAATAAATGCGGGTCAATATGTGCTGTGCTCCTAAAACACTTTGGAATACCTAGAGCTATACTGAGAACGATGACAGGGACATCTGCTTTTTCCTGTGCACCATCTTAAAAAAAAATACAAGGATGAATACTTCCACCTAGGCATTTATGATTCATCCATTATCCTAAGTCAACAGCTGTTAAAGACGACCTTGATTGGAATATTTAATTTTGCCATTATGAATATATACAGTAAATTAAAAAGAGTCCTTTAAGGTTGGGATAGTACAGTATAACTGCATTCTTTGCCCTCTTTCTACATCCAGCACCCCTTAATAATCTAAAACCAAAGATCAGATCACTGGCTTTTTTTTTTCTTTAAAAATACAGTAATCGACCGTGCATCTAATTTTTGTTTCAGGGTGTCGTGTTTCCTGAGAATGTTTTTTACTGGACTTTGAAAATCACCATTCCGGAAAAATCCGCCTCTACAAAGATCTTAAAAGATGTGCATGTGATCTGGGATACAGCTCTTGTCTCTTGTGTGCAGCACTCATTTGACAATCTCTCACTAACAGCACTTTCTAACCTTTTATGTATATATTTAAATGTATAGCCCAGTTTTTAATAACAATACTATTATTAATCGTTATTATTGACATTGCAGATTACAGTGCTGAATTCATAGGCTTTGACCAAGTGCATCTCTTGCACTTCTAACATGACCAGATAACTGCTCAGAACACATATGAAGGTGTTGAAGGAAATGAAACAGGACAATAACCGAAAAAAGAAAACAACACTGCTGTTTAAACATTGCTCTTTCAGCCTTCTGATAGTCTATTTATGTCTTTGTTCTCCATTTATTTTGTACAAAATAAAATAAAATTAATTAATCAATAAATACATTCATTCGTAAGTGTCTGGTGCATTTTGCAATCCCTGGCCTTATTTCTTAAATGGGAGTGATTTAATTCCTGTTTGCTGGCAGATACATACAGTATTTCTGCAGGCTTGTCCTGTTTTCCCTGTCTAGATACAATGAATTGACTTTTCCTTGCAGCCGTTTATTCTATAATGCTGCTAGGATACACATACCTATTAATATTTTGTCCTGCTTCTGCTACATCTATCTAGGTTTTACTGCACAGTATGCCACAGTTAATGTTTAAAAGGGTAATATGGATGAATTTTTGGTTTCTGAAAGGCTGTCCCTCACTGAATCTTGGTTGCACTGTATAACCAACTCCTTATGAAAAGCTTTTGAGAGGCAAGAACAGCTAGAAAAGAAAGACTTTCTTTCATGCATCGTATCTACAAAGAAAACAAACACTATCCCTTAAGCTCCAACTAGATAACATCTGGCACATGGCCGTAATGCAGTCTTGTTATATAGCCCTTCCTGCCTTCACAGTACTGTCAAGGAGAAAGCGATGTGACTAGAATAGTTAAATCTTTCTCGCTGAAGTCAGAAGAGGACAGTGTGCTGCATGAGCTTGTAAATACAGGCTTACAACATAATCTCTGAAGCTCACAGTACTTTCCCATAACATCAGGCATTATACATTTGTTTTTCTTCAGAAACTGCATTAAAGCAAACATGCACACACACATCTTGAATGAAAGAATCATATAACAAGAAAATCAAAAAAAGCTATAAGGGGTTGCTGCTTTTCTAAAATTGAAAGGAATGCAAGGGCACTGCTGTTATCAATGTACAAAATGCTTTATTTAAATATCTGTTTGAAAATTGATGTAAGTAAAGAAACAAAGATGCTGCTAATATGTACAAATACAAGGAAATGTAAGTGAACTTCCTGATTTAATGTCTAGCAAAGTAAAACGCATTTAAGGCTCAATAAGACACACTTTCTTTTATTTTGATAAATGTAATTTCTCACACTTTCCTAGATATGGCTTATGAAAGTGTCCCCAGGTCAGTGTTTGCAGCTTCTGCAGTATTGAATGGTATTTAATAAAGTCTCCCTTAAGCCCAAAACACACATTGGTGGCTTTGTGGAGAAAACTATAATGACAGCAGGCACTTACAGATGTACAGGCAAGGTGCAAGTGGTAGTAGGGTTAGAAATATTACAGTTATACAATTAATTAAATAATCAGAGCAACTATGTAACTGATAGATTGTGTGAAACAAATACCAAACGATCCTGGACCCCCAAAGAACTAGGCTTGGGAGCCCTGGCCTAAACTGTGGGATTTCCTATTATGGTTTTTGAATACTATTATATTCTGCTAGACCTGAGTTATAATGTTAGCTCATACTTCTAATAGTTTATACAGAAAGCAGCATTTTAAGTTCTGTTAAATAAACAAATTAATTTTACCGACAGAGGTGTGAAATTGTTACTTTTGCCTAATTAATTAATTCAACTAAGGAGTATATTGCAGTGCTAGAGTGAAAACTGGGAAATTCCCACAGGCTTTTGAGACTGGGATTGTGCTCCACTAGTTTTCTGCACCACAGTACAAATGTACAAAATGCTGTAGTTGCAATATAGCCTTCTGGGCAGTGATGTTCTGCTGCTATGATGTAGTGCCATTTTGGGGTTTTGCTGCTACTGCATTTTTCATAACCATGTTTATCATTAAATGAGAGTCCGTGGTATGCTTTATCCACAGAACAACACTTCTCCCTCTGAATTGTTTATCCAAGCCTATGGTTTGAAAATAATAAAGCACTGAATCATCCAAACAGTATCCAAACACTTTTTGACTTTCCAGTAGTAAATGGTACAACACTAAACTGCCTATTTTAATCAGTACAAGCATAGAACTAGACCATACAGCAAACACCGAGTACTTCTTAAGAGCAAGTTCAATTTTTCTCAGTCTTCAGTTTTTACTATACAGAAAATCACTTCTGTTGTCCTCCTCCCTGAAAAAGAATCAGACACTTGCATATTGATAATAAAGTGCTGAGTCTAAGTTGAACTGCTGGGTTGATGTCCTAGCTTTAATGTACTGTAAGTGATTGTGTCTATGGGACTGTGTATTTATTTCCTAGACACCAGGGAAAGTCAAAGACCAGGACATTGGCGAATTTCTAAATCATTGCAAACTGAACTCTACAACAACAACATGTAAATTAACTCTCAAGCATGTGTAAGGCAATATTTGGAAAAAAGGGATGGAGTACAAACCTTTAAAATAATTATTTACATGCTGGCATTTTTAATAATTATTTATACCTAGTATTGGTGTAGTGCCCAAAACAGTGATTAGTGAGTGTATTTAATCGATGCTGCTTCATTGAGAGTCCTTTAGGATTTAAAGCTAACTGAGCTAGCTAAGCACTTGTGTAGTGTCCTTGGCCACATGCCATCATTGATAGTGTGCTGTGTCTTCCTGTGAAATGAGTTCTTTTATCAAAGGCTGTGTATGGTTCTATTTTTCTCCTACAGAAAGCAAAATCCCACTGACTTTTTTATAGTAGCTTCATAGAATTTGCCCTTGTACTTCTACAACACAAAACACCTCAACACATCAATTTCCCTATGGGATTAATAAAGTCTTATCTATCTATCTACCTTTGAATGTTAACTATTTAACTGATGATCCCTCGGCAAAAGTGTTTTTCCCCCTTTTTTTCTACGAAATATTTTTGTATGTGTCATTCAGGTGAAGGCCCAAGTCACTTTCTTGATCCAGGCTGCAGCGGCTGAGACACTGAAAGTCCTTGGAAATTTCCACAGAATCAGATGTGATTTTTCACTGTCAATGATCAAGCTGTTAATTCCCTACAGGCAGAGCTCAATGTCCCTTGCCTTGACATTCAAATGCATTATAGAGCAGAACAAATCCATTTCTGATACTGGTCAATACTGTTCTCTGCAAGCTGAGGTTGATTGGCAATTGCTTGCATGGAGTGAATTTCCGACAGGGTAGTTGATCACTTGCAGGTGACACTGTATAAATTAACGTTCAATGACAGCTATAGTGAGCACTGCAGCTCCCAGCTGTTCATGCTATAAATCAATACCAGAGTCAATCAATTTAATTACAGTGGCAATATTAAAAAAAATTGCAGTAGTTTTCGAACTTTCAGCTGTTAAATGTTTTGGAAATTTTTTGTAAGTTTTAAAATTTTAAATCTATGATTAGGATTATAAACGCACTAAAACACATTCAATGTCCCATATTCTAACTTGCAATCCTTGCCCTTTGTCACAATTGCTTAATGATAAGAGGCATTTATTGGAGACCCAAGAGCTTGTTGCATAATGTTGGCACCACCATCGGATACAACAGAGGGAAGCATTAACAGATCGAAGTAGCAGTTGTGTTTCTATAATGTGTGCTTATTTACTGCATACCATCAGTCATAGAAGTTTTTCATTTTCCAAACACAAGTACAGGGAATGCAGCATTATTATCCACTTGGTAGCTCTCAGGAATCGAATGGTTTTGCTTAGTATATTTCATTCCAGTGCTCTTTTTAAGCAATGTGCACCAGGATCACCTTTCTCTGCATCACATTGCTGACAATGACATCATATTTGCAATTTGTAGCCTGATTTGTAAGGGTGTTGGATAACCCTATGCCTAAACTGAGAACTGACAGCTGTAGCTAGGAAATTAAAGAGCATGTGTGCACATTTATTAAGGTATTTCATATGCTGCTTTACAGCATTGGTGAAATTGACATTTGGAATGTGCATCACAAATTAAAATGTGGTTTTGTTGAATAGGCAAGTAATTTAGAAATATAACCCTTTTCCATGAATGTCCTTCCAGATTGGAATTTCCTGTACAATTTTGTAGACTGTTTTCCGTTAAAGATCAAAGAAAACGACTTCAGATCACACTGATATATAAATATATCACACAAAACTTCCACAAAAATTCAAAATTGAAAGGATTTGATTGAAACACACAACTGAACAATGATGCCAACACACAAACCACAAGCTGCTGTAACTGAGAAAAACATATCTGAATCGTAAATTCACTTTCTGCTGTTGTGCTATGCCAAATTCATAGGAAATGCTGTAGTTGCAGAAGGAAATGGCTCAAGCTGAATTTTTGTCAGCAGGCACTCAAACATGAACTCTGAGTAAATGCAATTCAACTCTCTTTACATTTTCGGTTGTACCTCTTAAAAAAATCATATAAGTGTAAACATGCTCTTTTCTCCTCATTAATTAAATATTATTTTTTCCAAATACTTCCCATTTGCAAATAAGAAATTCATAATTGCATAATTTCCTCACACAGGAAAACGACACAAAACCTAGATTGACAGGATAACCTTCATTGTGGTGGAGAGGATCTTAATCTACACTCAGAAAGTTTCCTATAAGAAAAGAGATAAGATAAGATCACTTTATTGGCCATATACAAATTCTTGCATTAGGATTTTGTCTTTTTGCATACCACAACATGCTCTCCATGAGACACACAGACAGGGAGAGACGCTGGGGGTCAGAGCGCAGGTCAGCCATTTATACGGCTCCCCTGGAGCAGTTGGGGTTAAGGGCCTTGCTCAGGGGCCCAATGGAGTAGGATTCCTCTGCCGGCCGCAGGATACAAACCGGCAACCTTCCAGCCACAGTCGCAGATCCTTAGCCACAGAGCCACCTCAACGCCCAACGCAGAGTGTGGCACTTTATTACTCATGATTAATTCTACCAATAACATTTCTGGATTCTGATACATCTCCACATCCATTTTACATCACTGAAGGGCAGTCCTCTCTTAAGTGACTAGAAAAGCAGTAAAGTTACTGCCAGTCACTCAAACAAGGCTGCTGAAAATGGCTTAAACATGAAACACTAACAAAGATGATCGTTCAGAATATAGTGCAAAAAACAAAAGGAAGCTGAAGTTAGAATTTTATTCCTTTAAGGTCTTTGCTTCAAGTAGAAAGTCAAACAAGGGCAAATGTGTGCATTTTATTCCAGTGTAATAGCAAAGCTGATGCTGGAGTCATGTTAGCTCAGAGGGGCTGTATTTCAAAAGCATTACTGTCAAGGAAAAGAAACGAGGGCACAAATTCCAATGTATGTGCTGAAAAGAGCACCAGTACAAACTACCTAAAGCCAGTGAGGTTTAAAAATGGAATTCTAGCCCACAGAATCCCCTGCTCACATGCAATTGACAATTCTTGTCTTTTCCATAAATTATATTTTATAACAATAATAAGATAAATTACAGCATTTAGAGCAGCTCTTTGGAATTGGAACTGGAAAGCTGGAAAGCTCATTTTAAAAAGGAAATGTCTCAGCTTTCTACACAAGCTGAGCTGTTGGCACTCAAAGAGGAGGAGTGTTTATCACAGTTGATTAATCAACTGCCCGCAGGACCAGCTAAGCTCTCTTGGAATGATGCCTCACCCTACGATAAGATACAGAGCACAAAAGCTGCACAAGCAACACACAATGCAGTGTGTCTTTTAGTGCAATATAACACCTTTCACTATGCTATGGTTGTCTTTATTACGTCTGATTTTGCAACCGAACAGTTATTGCAAAAGAAAGGACAACAGGTCAATATACAGTATATTACTCAAAAGGGCAGAATGAGGCTGGTATAAAATCAAAACCTGAAGCCATCGATTCGGCAATCACAAGTTGCAGATTCAGCTTTTTGTCTGCCAGATATTACTTATTTCTAATGAACATAAACTGCTCCTTATGTAGTGGGTCTGTAACTTGCGATTTGCAGATAGGACAATATCCAAATTCTAGAAATTTAGATTTCTTTCAAGATTTCAATTTAACATTTAATCATTAAACATTAACAAAAATCTAAAGGACAAACATCGCCCTTAGGCAGAGAACAAAACATTTGACAAGACTTACTGTATACTAAGGAGTTGTTTATAAATGTTTAATACAGACTTAAAAGATTGCTAGCAAAGAAGTTATAAAGTATTATTAAAGCACCTTGTTATTAAAAATAAACTAGCAATTTCCTCAAAAGATAATTGGATTTTGATTGATTTAAGAATATACGTTCATTATATGACTCCCATGTGTTTGACTCAGGTATAATATAACTAGCTCTGCAAACATATTTCAGCACATGTGAAATATAATTCTTACTGTCTGAACTCTAAAGAGCTCTGCGGATTTTGCAAAAGAGGTCTATATGAGTCTTAAAAGCCAGTAGCACACTGCAAACCAACAAATCTGTACTGTATTAAACACACAATGCCATCCAGAGAACATTCAAGAGGATGATTACATTGACCACAGCACCATGTTGACTTACACTGATCACAGGACCACAGGCTCTGTGAACAGCTTTTTGTGCAGAATCCTGAGGTACATTTGATCTAGAGTTGTCTTTCCTCATAGAATTGGCATTTTAATGATTTTTGCTTTACATCCCAACTGCCCCTGGGAAAGAACTGCAGGACATGCCTTGGTGGTTAAAATAAATAATGTCACATAATTGATTAGTTGCTTAGCTTTGATGACAGGGATTTCCCCATATAATTCTGTGATAGGAAAAGCAGTGCAGGCTTACTGAGAGAGGTACAATGCCTACACACATGCACAAGACAGTTTGAGAACAATAGTTGTAACTCCTTTTAAAGATACGTGAAATAAGATGCACTCCACTTCATATTTTACAAATAAATAAATACTCTGAATTACTGTAGAAATAAATTGCTAATTTTGAGAAATACAAATTTAGGAGCAATGCTAAGAGGAAAGAAGTACTTGAGAAACGTCCATGTGGTAAATTTAAAGTTTTATGCATGTCATAAACAATGCAAAAGCTGTCATTAACTTTTGTATTTAAACAACTTAAAATATAAATATTGCTTTAAAATGATATGTTCATCTTGGAACCCAGCTGGTTGTGTTCTTTACAGAATTACAGTAATTTTCTTGTATGTTCAATAAGAGGGTGAGATCATTTATATTTCAATCTTTTATTCCTTCAAAGTTTAAATGCAGGAAATATGTTTCTTTCTTTTGGTAGTTGAGAGATACCACGCTACTGTGCTTGCTGAACAGAGCAAAGAGGAAAGCTGAGCCTTTACCTGGAAGTAATGATACGTCTTGTAACAATGGTCTGTGAGTCTCTGATCAGTGAGATAGTTACTCTAAAGAGCAGAATCGATTGTATTCTTCCATAGACCTCCCTTGGGCCTGGCTGAGAATGCTTTAGGGAACCTTTTCTAAGCCTTGTGATGACTTTTATGGGATAATCACTTCTGTTACACCTGACAGATGAAGTGATATCGACATGAACACCAACAAACACAGAACAATAATTGGAGCAGCAGAATTCTGGCCAGATAGCACACACTATCCTGCAGTAAATCTTTTGATTCTACTTCATCTTTACTAAGCTACTCAAGCTGTAAAACGGATTGCTAAATTGTTAAACTAATAGCATTTAAGAGAATATGAGTTTTCTGCTATATAAAAGATAGTGATACTCTTTGGAGTAATCCAGAAAAGAGCAACCAGCTACATTCCCTGGCTTAAAGGTAAGACAGGGCAAAGGAACTGAAATTTTTAGTCCTGAACGCAGAAGACTGTGAAGGAACCTGATTCAAGTATTCAACATCCCCAAAAGCACTGACAAATCCAACCCAGCAGAACTCTACACAATTAAGAGTGAAACCTGAGAAGTACAGTACAGTTCCTCCAGCCTTTCAGAAAAGGACATTCTCTTAAGTCACAGAATATATCTGGCTGCTCACCTCAGAACTGAATCCTTATTGTTTGGTATTGGCTAACCTGACAAGTTTACTAACTGTATCATTGATATTAAGTAAGAAGTTCATTGGTCCTAGTAAAGATCCATGTGGTACCCCATTAATTACATCATCCCTATTTGAGTATGCACCTTTTATTTGAGTCTCTGTTTTTATAAAGCAATTCTCAATCCAAGCCCTTATATTACATGTCTCAAAATAAAAACATGCAACACAGAAGTACACTTCCAGACCTAATGATGTTGCATCCTTGTGCTTTTTTTAAATGTAAAAGAAAACTAGGATAATAAATGTAATAACTAATAACTTATAACTTATAAGTAATAACAAATAAGCAAAGCTTTTTTGCTGCACAGCCCATTCAGGACAACAGAGTTCTGTTTTATTCAGTTTTATGTCATATCTACAATGGTTCACCTCATATATAAAAAAAATTCAAAACTCCTGCCTCAGTTTTAGAATAGATCATAATCATTCACTGAAGCAGATCAATGAATCTGTGAAAAAAAGCCATTAATTCAATGCCCAAGACCTTTTTAAACAAATACAGAGGTTTCATTACTTCATGTAGTGCACAGTTACAGGACCATCCCAAGGTTTTCCTTCAGAGGAAGGAGGGGAATGAGAAAGAGCTGGTGCCGGGCTGGTGATGTATTTCAGCAGACATGAAGGCCGCTGTGATTGAAGAATTAAGTTCTGTCCTAAAGGGTACACTCTGCATCACCTTTTCACTAAAGAGCGATGGCCATTCATGCCTTTTTACTTGTAGAGAATATCCTGATATGCCATTGTTTCAAGTTAAAATCCTTCTATTATTCTTTCTATTGCATTGTTAATACTTAATTAGACATTTCACAAATCAATAATCAGTATTGTTCGCATTAAGTCTGTACTACTGTTCATGTTTCTCTGAGCATTTATTATACATTAAGTTCATGGTATTTTTTTAGTTTTCTTGATTGTTTTACAGCACTTGTATTTCTAGACTGCGGTGTAGAACATGACATTATAATTACAAATACTCATTTTCAGATCAAGAAAGATATTAATAGAGAATTTCAGCATATTATATCTTAACAAATGTCAAAAATTACACTTTTAGTAACTGATTACAGTTAGTATGATTTTGCAGTGCATTTATAATTCATGTTATTCTTCTCATCAATATCCTTAGAAGTGAAATTTGATCAATTTAACACAATAAATAATCAGAATTACCAAAATACTACTCAATCTTCTGTGAGACACAAGTTGGCTTCTCCTCACTATTATACACAAGCTGTTGTCTGTCTGTGGCTTTCCTCTTAAAAACATAGGGATGAGGAACATTTGGGCAAACTGCACAGTGAGGATTATGCTGGTCAGAACCACAGATATTTTCAATGGCCTGCAATAACATGAAATACTGTGAATTCATGCCAATGCAATGTCACATTAACAGGTCAGGTGAACATCCAGAAGATGTAGGAGAGAAATTCTGCATTTTTCCTGACCTTGTAAGCACTGCAAATTTCATCCACACGCAATCCAGGACTTTAATATGCGCTTAAGCACAGAGGCAGAAGAATGAAAATGGATGTCCTGAAGCATCACAATTTTGATTGTACATGGATCAATAATCCTTATATCCAGCTTTGTGGAGATTAGGCAGCGAGGTCCTATTGGTGGAAGTGGACTGATAAGACCTAAATAGTAAAGCTGCATGATTTTAAAAACACGGCTGCTTTTCATAGCATCTTTCAACAGCTAAGCCTGATACCAATGGCCTATTCTATCCTGAAGATGCTAAATAAAATTGGTTGCGGACATTTGTATTCCTTAAGGTCTTAATTTGAAATCAGTAAGTGAATTGTAATCAAAACTTGCCCGAGCTTCACAATCAGACATACTTGCTTAAAACAAATGTGAAAAATTTAAGGATTTGTTTTGCTGCAAAATGACTTACTAAAGTAAGTCACGACATATTAAAGGTTAAATTCAATTTGAGAAATTTAAGATTATATGTTACAAGGTTTTAATGATTAAAAAAAGACTTACTTGGATAGAAATCTTTTGCAAAACAAGAGGATTCTAATTGATCTTCAAAATGAGAGTTTTTAAACCTCTTTGACTCAATTTTCTTTTCTGAGGTCATAACAGAATCCTCCACAAACAATGTCAGCATCATCAAGTTGACACATTTTGATTACACTTCTTCAAATAAGCGAAGACTGACTTTTTAGAAGGATTTTTAAAGCTTTTTAAAAATGTTAAAACTTTGTGTACAACATAAGAATTTCTTTTGCTTTTTAAATAGTGTGATAAATCATGTTTAGCACTTTAGTGTGCTGCTGGACTAATCTGCTTTTGTTCCAGAGAATATAAACATTGTGGGTATTTGGCAGGATCCATTCTAAGGCTTCACAGTTCTGCTCTGCAAGTATGAGTGACACACGGACTGTGTTTATGTATGCAGAGTACTGTTTTTTAACAGAAAGTAAAGACCATATAGAGTCCCACTAAATTACTGGGATTTTGAGTTTAGGAGACTTTCATACGCAAGATTAAAATATTACTGTTAATGAAAACAGCTCATTGTCAATGAAATCACAAAACAATTTGACAGATGAATTTTTTATTTGGTATTTCAATACCTATACTAAACATTGCCTATATGATCATCTCCTGAAGAAAAGATAAGAAACATTTTGGCGAATTACCACACCAAAACAGAATCAACCTTAAACAATTGAATGTAAATTGAAAATTATCTTTTCTTTGAAGTGTAATCACATACAGTTTAAAATGGACTAATTTACCACATCATGAAAATAAAAAAAAAGATTTTATGTAAACAGTGTAGGGGCAGCCTTGCAGCTTCAGATTTTCTAGAATGAAAATCATAATGATTTTCATTCTAGAGAGTTTAACAAAGTTTATTTGTTAAAGGGAAATCTCACAAAAGTTGAAGGAACAAAATAAAATGCTCTTCTTTTGTTTTAATATTTCAATTTCTTTTTGAAGTACAGCATTAAGGCATTCTGAGTGATTCTAATATCCTGATGCTATGACCTCTTCCTTTTAAAATTACCATGCTCCCGTGTAAAATCTTGCTTGATGAATATTTAAAGGTTTCCACTCACTCTGGTCATTAATCTCATCAGTCCAATGAATGGGAGCAGTAAACTCATAGGCACGGTATTTATTGGCACAGTGTACTAACAGCAGTCATAATATTTGTGTCACATGTAGGATTGACATTAATGTCAGTGTAATGGGAAATTGAAAGTAGTTTTATACAAAAATCTATGCTAAAATAAGTCATTCTAACACTCTAACACATAAGACATTATGCACTTTGCTTAAATGTTTTCTCAGTCATTATCAGGATAACAAAGATATGGGAATAAAAAAGGAATCATCGATTGTTCACAAAGTTGAAATTCTTAAAACCACATAAAGAAGTGACTTTTAAACACAGAGCCCAAGTGTGATTCACCATTAAACTGCAGGGGTCTTCTAGTTCATCTGTGACCCCTATTTGCTATGCAGTTAATTTACATATTCTCCCACAGGCAAATTTGTTCTGCTTTTATGATTGAATGGAGCAATCACTCTCCTTGGTGCAGTCATTAATATGCAAGGCTCCACTAATCATTTGGATATGACCTGGCTCATGTGGTGGGGAAATCAAAGTGTCATGTAACCAGATTGTCAGCATATGTGTCTCAGCAGTGCATGTGTACAGATCTTTATAGTATTATGGTGACTGAGGGAAGTATTAAATTAATGAGCAGGGGATCTTGTAATGAGATTCTTTTAAAATATGGTTCTTTACATGATGTACATATTTTAATAAGTACATATATGATAATTATAGTATAATGCAATTATACTACAATCTTAGAATTTAAGAACACAAGAATGGTAAAAAACAAGTGCAAAGCGGACATCCCATTTGTTTCTAACACATTGTGTTGTTAGTAGCTTATTGATCCAGTGAACTCATTCTGCTGTTTGCCAAGCTAAAGAAAGGCTGGGTAGCTTGTTCCATAGTTCTACAACAATTTGCATTAAGAACTATAGTATTTTCCACTTGAGTCCTCTGGCTTGTGTTTCAGTGTTGATTCCGAATGACTATAAAGGTTGTGTGACTTCAGTCTCTCAGCACAGGACTTTTCCTTAGGTCCTGGAATGTATCTGACTCTGACTCCAGAGCAGCAAAATCGTTTCAACAGTGCCGTAACTAAAACTCTACACAATATTTCCAATTAGGTCCTAATAGCATTAAAGCTATTATTAATGAAAAAAGTATTATTTAAGGATACATATTTCTAGATAGATACTTTATTGATCCTGTGAGGGAAATTGCAGTGCAACAGCAGCTTAACACAGACAACACAGCACAGTGTAACGAATGATACAATAATAATAATACAATACATACAATACAATCAGTACAGTGAGGGGTGCACTAAAAGAGTTACTCACAGTCCAGGACACGTAAAGAACAAACTAGAACAGAACAGTACGCAGAAAAATCGTATTGCACATATGAATATAAATATAGATGTAAATATAGATATAAATATAAATATAAATGTATTGCACGGGTCCCTGGCATATATTGCACAAAAAAAAAACGGTTGTAAACGGGAAAAGAAAAATAACAGATGTATCAGTTTACTGTTCAGTCCAGAAACAGGTTACTATCAATGTTGCCTCTGCCCAGACGCAAGGTGGGTGCGTTGTACAGTCTTATGGCAGAAGGCAAGAATGACCTCCTGTAGGACTCCCTGTCGCACCGTGGATGGATCAGTCTATTGCTGAACATGCTCTTCATTTCTACAAGCATGTCATAGAGGGGATGGGAGACGTTGTCCATGATGGCCTCTAGTTTGGACACCATTCTCCTCTCAGCCACTACCTCCAATGGGTCCAGGTCAGACCCAATGACAGAGCTTGCTCTCCTGATGACCTTGTTCAGCCTTTTAGAATCCACTGCTCTAATCCCAGGGCTCCAACATACCACTGCGTAGAAAAAGGCGCTCGCTACCACCGACTGATAGAACATGTGTAGCATCTTACTACACACATTGAAGGACCTGAGCCTCCTCAAGAAGTAAAGTCGGCTCTGTCCCTTCTTGTAGATGGGTGGGGGAGGGCTGTGGAACTATATGCATCCTTAGCATTGGCATATAATAAGTCCAGTGTTTTGTTTTCTCTGGTTAATAATTTCTATGACTAATATCTAGCAATGCAAATCTTTAGATGCCGAAATGTGCCATAATTGAAAAATGGTATGGGATTACATTGTGGACAATAAAGAAATTTACATAAGGAAGAAAAATATTTAATAATTTGCATTTCAAAAGCCATTGTTTTGCTCTAGAATTCTGTTATAGTAAGTGCAACCAATTAATTAAATTATGTTCCTGAAGCACTTGTACTGTGCGCAGCTGAAAAGAGTTATGCAATGTTAACTAGTCATAGTTAAAAAACATCCATTCCCATGCAAGTGCTATTTTAGCCTTCCACTCATTATTTATGTAATAAAATGTAACTTATCTTACAAAATAAACATTAATCTTCTTTGTTGTATAATATAAACATGATCCACATTTGTAGGCTTTTACTGTTTACATGAGTTAATGTATACTGTATAAATGTTAAGTTTCTTTCTACATTTGGTCACTGTTGTTCATAAAGAAGTCTATTGGGTTGATTTTGAGTTTAATTGGATACTTTGCACTAACTAAAATGAACATCTGTCCAAAAGACAAATGTAATAAGAAGCATACAAGCATACATTTGTAAGTCCCATTACATCCACACTGTCAAAGACTAAAGAGTTTCAGTACTTTGATAATTCAATTTGTCAGTATAGGTTATTTACAATTTACATGGTCACTCCTCCTTGGACTGATTCCAGCATAGGAATATTTTTCTCTTTAATCTGGTAAACAAAACTGTATACAGAGTTATTGCATACAAACAGGAACCAGAGGATTCAAGTAGAAACCACACGGAAGACACAGAACCAACAGGAGCTTTATATTGTACTTGGTCTTCGATAGTCCTGGATCCACACTGTCACATATTAGCCAGTCTATCATTTGGAAACACCTTTAATTTATTATTATTTAATCATTAAACTATTTTTGGCATTTTTACCAGTAAATGAGGAAGTTTAATTAATAAATAACTATAGGCCCCAATAGTTTCACACAACTGAAACAAGAATCTGCTGACCATGTTCAAATGTACTTATTGTGTATGCTTCTTATTACATTTGCCTTTCGGACAGATGCTCATTTTAGTTACTGCAAAGTATCCAGTTAAACTCAAAATCAGAGTCATTTTATTTAGAAATATGTTCTTAATGACAAAAGCCACTTTTTTGTTTTCTTTAACTCTCATTTATTTTATCTGGTTTGGACAAATCAGGGTATTTTATAACAGATATTTAAAAAGCATCTGCAGAACTCATAAACCCTTTTTGCACTGTATATGTATCGTATATGTCCTTAACAGAACACCAGTGCGATTACTGCACTAGCCTGCTGGGCACACGTCCTGCCAGAAGCTTAGTAGGTATAATATGTGACTACCTGTATTACATCAGTGCATCACAGTGCTAACACACACAGGCAGCACGCATGCACCCATACTTGAGCTGTGGGATGAATCTGTACCATCTCGAGATGCGCAGAGAGACAGAGAGACGACGCAAGCTTCACACAGAAGGCATCTGAGGCCAATATCAAACCCAGAGATCAGGAACTGTGAGGCAGTAGAGCTGACTGCCACATCACCATACTGCCCTACAGTGTGCTGCTGCCATGTAATCAATTTGTGAAGCACTGCAATCATTTCAGATTGAAATTCAAATTTCCCAGCAGAGAGGAATACAGTGCTGATGATCATTACACCATGAAAGGGCAAATTAAATCACAAAAAGAAGCAAAAGTTTATACATTATTCTAAAGGGGCTTCTGAGTTTTTCAATCTCTCAATGACAAATTAATCAAATTCACATACAGTCGCTGTTTAAATGTAGCTCTTTCTTGTAGATTATTTCTATTGTCAAAGAGGTAAAAAGAATAAAGCTGCACAGAACAAATTAAAATACTTCCAAATTATTTATCTTCAAAAAACAAAACCCTGTTGATTAAAAATTTTAAATGTTAAAAGGTAATGGTATTAATGAACTCCACTAACCACACCTGTTAATCACATTTACCTTCACAAGCACAGCAATATATATAATTGGTAAGATTACTTTACTCTGTAAGTTTCCTTTTGCTGCATAAAAACTTTTTATACTCTAACACCTAAGAGAAGTTTTCATCCAGAAGATCTGTGTGCGCTCAGTATTTTTTAGGCTGAATTTCAACCAAAAACATGTACTGTAACTGAGAGTGACACATAATAAGACATTTGGTTACAGTTCCTACAAGCTGCATTAAGTGTTAAAACACAGAGGCACATGTGGGACATCCCTTATAAGCCTGTTAGATCTTTTGCTTTGAGACGTAGACCGTCAGACTGATCCCTCTGAAATTCAAAGGCTTTTGAAGTTAAACACCATTACACCTAATTATAACAGAAGGAAACACCCGAGCATTCTCAATACATGCCCTGCAAGCAGAATGCTTGTCATTTCACTCCCACGAAAAGATTCTGACAGTTATCTATCCTTATACAACCTTTTTATGTTATCTCATTAATTTATCATGTGATATGTGTTAGGGTGGTTGGTTCCTATAGATATGTCAAAAATGAAAATATGAAACCGACCTGTCAACCCTTATATTTTCTTAAATACTGAAAAAGTACTCCCTATGCATTTTCAGCATAATCATATTGCATTTGGAAGTGTCTCATTGATCTAATATTTTTTTACTGTTTTTGCTTGATATACACCTCTTCCTTCTACCTTGCCATAGTTTCCCTGACTGTACCCATGAGGGGCTTGGACCTTTCATGATTATTTCTGCAGTCTTAGACTGACACAGATTAGTCACTTTCAAATGCCACTTTATCATCAGACTTTCAAAACCTTCATTCCAGCTTGCTGTGCAAGGTGTGGGCATGACACTTGCAGTCATACAGTATGTTCAAATAGAGGCTACCTGGGTTTAGGTACTTGAAATTTCCCTTACCTATTTTGAAAGCACTTTTTTTGCTAGATTGCTTGATCATTTATGTTTTTATCATTATCAGACTTTTGGCTATGTCTGCTCAGAAGGAACTCCATGTTGCTGGAAGCACTGCTAGTGGGATCAGAGGGGCCAGGCTACCTTTAAGAATACATATTTTGGAAGTGAAAATACCCATCTTTATGCAACAGAAGTATGAACAAAATTAGTTCAAGTACTAGCATCTGGTTTGTAGTATTACAAGTACACTGTGCAACATTTACTCTTCTCTCAGTGTCAAGAGAGCACAAACATACAGTACTGTATCTTATAAGAATAATATTAAATTGTGTGCTTCCATTTAACAGGAGTGCTCTTGCAGGCTTCTGTTTGACATTTTGTACTGGTAAGACTAAAGACCACAGTGGTTTTTATGACTCTTGTCACATTTCTGATATAAGATTTTTTATTACAGATCTGAACAGCTGGAGGAAATACTGTGCTGCTACCCAGAAGTATGACACAGATGTCAAGCACAGGGCTCGTTTGTCAGTGTCAAACCAGCACAGGGGTGCAGAAAGATAAAGGTCTTGCTCTGGCCCGGGGGTTAAGCTGATTTATTTGGCTACATTATTTCATGATTTTGCAGAGGACAAAGCTCTTCTATTCTGAATTACAAGTAAGAAGCAGGTTCAAGTTTTTATGTGCTGGTACAGCATCTTCATATTGTCTGCAGCAAAACGGTTAGTATAAAAACTAACATCTCATATCCACTCACAGTGAAATTGTTTATAATATACAGTACAGTGTATGTACATTGATTATTCAGATATGAATGATACTTTGTATAAGTCAATATACAATTATTAAACAATTATTTTTATAATTTCTTAAGTGACAATCTTAAATTTAAAACTACAATGAAAAGCAGAAAAAGGAATTATCCTCGGTTCAACTGGCTGCACTCCCGTTGCTTGTACTTCAGCATGCGGTACATGGTGCACTTAATCCACAGTAATGCAGCAGAACAACTGACGTTTCAAAACCTGTTTTTTAACCAGGAGCCACACAAAGGCTCTGTGGAGGGAGGCCAGCTTGGAGTCAGAGCTTTGAGATCCTGGGTTGTGATTACAAGCACTATGCAAGTGTAAGTTATTTATTCCTGGGCACATGAAATCACAAATGCTGAATGATTATTGTATTGTTTTGCTCTTCTATAGGCTCCATTTTGGATAGTTTTAAATTTCTACAGCCATTCCCTTTAGGAATTGCAACAGATCAACCTCTGTGTGCGGTCTTATTCCCAGAAGATATCCTTATAATTTGTTTTCTGTCGTTTACTAGATTGTACAATGTACAGTAGGGAAAAGGGACACTTTCGAAACATTATTTAATGAAACACAAAATTACATTAACTATTTGACCAGGCATCTCTAGACTGTGACCTTTATTATGTTCAGGAAAATAAAAGAAATTTGAACTTTGGACACCATGGTCAATAACGATGAGATTAAATATCACTGGTGCCGCCTGATCAAAGAAAATATGTGTGTTTTAGTCTCCAAATGTACCATGTCAATAGAAAATAAGATATCAGCTAAAAGGTTTGATGAAAATAAGAGAAGATTTTGTCTTAAAAATTATAATTTATTTTGTTTGTCAGTTCTCCCATTTCTCACAATATATTGCTAAGGCATATTTTAAAACACATATTATAAATAAGGTGCATGTTCACTCACTGCAACATTCTCAAAGAGTTTAGAACTGTACCAACTTTATATATGTTATTCTTTAAAAAGGAAACTGCTCCACATCCCTGTGCGCCCACTGTACAAATGTAGTATTGTTTGAGGCTGTTTTCACAATGTCTTTGTTAGACACCAAATTTTGCAGGATTCAATATTACAACAATAAGCAATCATATTTATTTTAATTTATGTTATCTTACTAAGACCAAATCAAAGTTTCATCAAACATAATTTAATGAAAGCCCACAGAATTTTCAGAAACAGTTTTGATTCTGAATGAGGGACTTTGGCTGAAGATCTTCGTAACCGATCACCATGACCTGCCCTGTGATATTCTCAACACAGTCAAAGGAATGCTTGGGAAAACACAAGGTTTCATTATGAATGGATTAACAATCCTCACATATAGCTTCAGGTCAGAGACTTACATAGCATACAGTCTGTCCTTTCCGGCTTTTCCATGCTATCTAAATTGAAAACAATATTCCTACTAGCATGGAGATCAAAAGTTAATGGAAGTAGTCATGAATCACTTAAGCTACATAAAAATGCCAGTTGGTAAAGAAGATAATGACTTTCTTAATCAAATATTTAAATTTTCTTAAATTAGCATATTGTATACTAAGCATAGATTACCTCGCAGCTGAAATCAGAGATTATGCTTGAATTAAAAATTAAAGCATAGAAAGATCAAATAATTAACGTTTTAAAGATTTAATGAATTGTTAGTTTGCTGGAGTGCAGTTAATCCTTTTAAGAGCTACAAAATTAGAAGCAACTCAGCCAATGCAACCTTGAAAAAATATGAATCTGAACTTCTCCAGATATCTGCAGCCCACAGTGTGGAGCATGACCAAGACAACTGAAATGAATGAATATACCGATTTCTTGATAAAAATTAGAAGCTTCTTCTTAGTCATCAATTTCAAATGACAAGATCTAAAAAGTATCAAAGCACAGCTGCCTCACTGTCATTCTGGAACTATAATGCCAAAATTCTCATGTTAGTGGAACAAAAATAAAAAAAAATAGTTTGATTTGTCTGTTCAAATTTTATTGTAGACTACACAGATAAAGAAAATATATTGTATTATATTATATCGTATTATAAAGAATAAGACTAAGATCTTACTTAACCCAAAAATAAGCACATCATATTCCATCATCTACTATTTACATCACCAAATGAAAATGTTTGTAGTCTTAAAGATTCAGACTTCAGTGTAAAAGTATACAAATGCAAACTAGTTCTGTCTTTTTTCAGAAGGAAGAAAAGGCTGAGGTATCAAAAGTAAATAACAGATTGTCATGGTCATACAGAGACAAAAACACAACTTTAGAAACATCTGCTATAACTTTCCTTCATAGCTGTCACAGACAGAAAATTGCTAGATCTGATGTAGCTCTGCTTGAGAAATTGAAAAACAAATAGTTGATTAAGTGTCGAACAAGAAAAACTGCCAAGGTTCTGTCATGGATTGATTATCATTAACTGAGTCTCCCTGGCTTCTGGAGAGTGGAACGCACCTCTGTCATCTCAAAATTCCCAGAATAACTTATCTTTTTCACTTCCAAAACAGAATCAGAAAAATGCAATTTACATACAGCTGACGTTCCACAATATCTTCAAAATTTTCGGTATTGCTTCTGACCAAGGAAAAAACTGTAAGGGTCTTGTCTTTAGTACTTGAGACACAAACTACATGAAAATTGTCCCCCCAACTAACATGTGGTGATGGACGTACAGTGCATGACTACATTCTTAATCAATTACCATTAATAATATGAACACAGCATTAAAACAAAGAAAAAAATAATAAAAGTTTTACTAAACTTTTGTTTTTATGCATTCTAATAACTGCATGCATGACAACGGCATATGGGCCAAGAGTACAGTTTTAACATGTGGAGGTTATCTAATGTCTCATGGTCTGTCTTACGACCTATTTCTTGCAAGATCTATTGTATGAGTCATAGGAGTAAAACCAGTATCCTGGTTTCTTTCAGGAAAGGGTAGGACAAGATCCTTCGATTGATTAACTACCTAACAGGCTCAATAGGCCAAATGGCCTCTTCTTGCTTGTAATCTTTCTTAGTCCCTTATGTTTTTAAACAGACTACAGCTCTGTTAAAGAGGGCTAGCATTCACAAAAAGGCAAGCAATCCATGGGTCTTTTACAATCTTTCTTTTCAGATTTTGTAAGGTTCCACATCTGCATAACTATCGTTCCACTAGTTTGAAAGACCTTTATTACACATTGAATTCTATTCTATCTTTATTAGTCTGCCTAAAGGTTTTGTCTGTGTCTTAAACATTAATTGCAGTTTGTGTAATATAAGCTAACAAATGCTTCTTTATAGTAATTTAGACATTTGGAATAACTACTTGTAGTAATAATTTAAAACTAATTTAAAATATTAGTTTTGCGAGTTTATAATTCTTAATTACACATTTTATAGCTTTTTGGTGGTTAACATCCCTTTGTGTCTATCTTATTTGCTTGTGTCTATTGTATTATATTTGTCTGTATGAATCCTATTTGTTTTTTATACATTTCAGTATAGATCTACTGTATTCAGGGGATATATATATACTGTATATATGATTCTTTAACCTGAAGAAATAAGCCACTATAATTAACAAACCAATAAATACTTGTGTAAAGCTACTACAGTTATTAAGAAATGTATAAAAAAGGTAAACAATAAAGTACATCTTCAAATGTGATGATTATAGTATATTGAAATGAATGATAATAAAAATGGTTGAAATGACCCACTAGAGGGTCAACCAAGCACCCCTGTCAAAGTTGTTAGACTGGAATGCAGGATGCAGTCTGCAGCTCAGACCTTACTGTTTGTGCCTATAGTTCAGTGCTTTCAAACCCTGCTCCCCTGCAGACTTACTGTACAGCAATTATATGCATGCTTGTTTTGGCTTTTATTTGACCTGTCAGTCAAGAGAGTCAAAATTACCCTAGTTCTATGGTCCAGTTTCCAATAACTTCAGCATACAGACCTTGACATAACCTCTTCTCGGCTCTGACAAATCAGCTCTTACTAGTTCATTAGTGTGTAATGAATAGACACAGATGGGAATGATACGGTATCAGACACTTCCCCTAATTGTCTTTTTTTCCCCCCCTTCTGAAAAGGTCCAATTGCTTACATTATAGGCAACACACCTGAAATTCAAAAATTGATACTGGATTGATAGTGATCAGAAATCACATTTTAGCTTTTAAGAGCTGAAAGCAAATTTACAAATAGGCCCCCAATAGATAAGTGAAAATAATTAGCTAGTGATTAAGAACTTGGCTGTAAAAAACCCTGAAGGACCAGTGTTCCTCCAGGAGCATGGGTGTGAGTCACTGATATAGGCTATGTGGCATTAGGTGATATAGCTGGTCGAGCGGCCAAGCTTCCTTCTGCCTGGTGCACAGTAGAGGCGTCTATGAGCTGTGAGAGAGGCACCACTCCCCCTATCGGTGCCAACAGTGGCATCACTGAAAGAGGCACCACTCCACTGGTCAGTGTTAACTCTCCCATAAGGACCTGTGGTGCATGCAGAGTGTTGAGTGATTTAATGGCTACACTTGGTTGGGAACATTAGAGGACTGCATGCAGTGTGAGCTGGGAAGAGCATTGAATTTGGCTGGACCATCAGGGGGAGGAGGGAAGATGAATGTGGTGTATATTAAAATTAATTACAATACATGTATTGTTTTAGGCGGTGGTATGAAACATAAAAATAAGTGTTAGCTAAAAGCCGCATGCTGTGAAAACATGAATAAGGAATTTGCCTTTGGTGCTTAAGGTAATAGAATATAATCTTTATATATTTTTTTCTGTTACTCTTAATTAAGAACCCTGATGAAAAAATAGAATTGAGAGGAAATAAATGCATTGACTGAACTGGCTTTTTGCAGAAAGTGCAATATACTAAATGAACAAGTTTATGAAGCCTGAGTTTGTGCTATATTGGGTAACATTATGCGCATACTGTAAACATCACACAATAATGTCTTTTATTAATCCAGTAGGCTCACAATATGAAACAAATAACTTTATTGAAAACAGAGTTGAGAACATGTCCCATGAATTTTCATTTATATTATTACAAAAACTAAATACCTGCAGAATTCTAAAGTCACTGAAAAGAAGAATAAGAATGTTGCATTTTTAGAAAAGATCATTTTATCAGTCAACTAACACATTTTTCTGCTTAGAGACTCAAACTTGCACAGGTTGCTAATCACCACTTAAGTGAGCAGCATACCATGTACAATGCACGTTCGGATTTCATTTAGAATCATCTTTGCAAGCAAAAACTATAAAGATGGGCTGTAATAGAATGACATCTGCTACTGTATTCTGCTGCAAACCTGACCAGAGGGCATCACAGACAAAGCATGCTGGGATTTAGAGATGAATGCTGTATCTGAGAGCTCATCATCACAAGGCTTTACTGAGCAGAGGAAACAGAACAAGAAGGATACAGCAAAACTTTGAAGACAGGCTACATTTAGGGATTGTGGACATATGTGTATCGAAGTGTTCTTGATAAAACTTTCTTCCTCTACCTATTCTGTCATCCAGTGTATCAGTTTCACAAACCCCTCTCACAGAGTGTTAAACACACGGCTGGAGCTATAGTGTTCATCGCATATTTAAAACTGTACAGTAGCATCACTGCCAATAATTATTATATATTGGCACTTTCTGATGGGTTGCCTGACAACTACAGTAGCAATACTGTAGCTGGTTTTATAGTAGTAGGTAAATTTTAATCTGTATACAAAAATCCATTAATCTATAAGACATCATATGCACTTCATACATACTTCTGTAATTATTTGTGATACTGAGTTCTAAATTAAAATTTTATAAGAAACTAAAATGAAAAGTTACGTCAGTGGCTGTAGAAATAATTTCTCTCAAATTCTGAAATATATAATACCAACCAAACAATGAACAAATGAGCAGGGAGCTGCGTCAGCATGCGTAGGCTGCAAAGGAACAGGTAAAGTTCATTCCATGCTGAAAGGTAAAGAAAAGAAACTGTTTTTGCAGTGGAGCCTCCTTCCCTTGTGTTTATCTGGTGTGAGGAAGGCTCCTGAGCCGAAGTGTTGTGTTTCTTTTGTCTTTACCATTCAGCACAGAATGAACCTTTACCCCTTACTATGAAAAATAAGACAACTGCTTAGAATAAAATGATAGAGCTGCTGCAGTCTTAGTTTAAAGTGAAATTAGACTCATTATGAAATGAGTCTTACAATGCATACTTAAAAAAGGCAAAAGTAAATGGCTCAAAAGTGTACTATTATTAATATAAAACCAAGGAATCAAAATGAACAAACTTACAAAACCAAGCTCTTTAGGAGATATATCTATACATTAATTCCAGGTCTAAACAGAGGAAGGAAACCTTTTCTAAACTTTCTATTTCACAAATCAGTCCAACAGCGTGCATGCTAATAATTATTCAAATATATACCGCCCCTAATGACTAACTGATGTATTACTTAAGACTAAGTAAAGAAGAAAATTAAAGCAGTTACAGAGTACCGCTGTATGTGTCTGCTGCCAGTCTCTTGGTGAGTCGAAGACAGAAAAACAAGTAAAAGCTCAGGAGGAGGAAACACATTCAGACACACAGAAAGATCGATCGCTTGAGGCAATGCTAAAAGTCGCCTTTGTGCCAACTGGTATAAGAGAGTTCTGTGCATGAACCATTGATTTGTTTCATCAAGCAGAATGATAGTGATTTCCAAAAACAAAGGAAATAAAGGCAACAGATTAGATAGACAATCAGAATGACATTAGACAGATACAATCCACTTTGTACTATAGTTCAATATATTTGTTTAATAGGTCAGCAATGGTGATTAAATGCAAATTGCTGTTACTCTTTGGGATAAACTAGTTTTAGTCAATTTATGTGAGTAGTCACACTATCTACCACTCTTGCCTTTGGAAAATGAAGTGGCTTGTCACTTCATCATTCACCTCAACACACTTTCAGTATAACCAATGAATGGAACTGAAAGACTGTCTCCTGCCAAATTGCTCACTTCACACTTCAGTTTGAAGACAGTTATGCTTTCTTCAAATTCTTATGCAAACATTATGCTTTTACATTTATTGTCTCTCCAATGCACTATGAACTTACAGTGTCAGCCTTAGTTTCAGTATTGATGATCGTGCTATCAGTCCGAATATGCAGGTGTGGAATCACATCTGAAGCTACTAATCACAGCGATGCGGATGTATGTTTTCTTAGATTTGTAACAGTGCATGTATTCATACACATCTCTCTCAATTTAATGCAGAACAGCGAATGCATGCATTTGTGATTTTCCAGGTTTGGTTATTGTAATGCTGTGCTTAATGGTGTATCCAAACATGTTCTTAACAATTACAGCACGTTCAGAGCTCAGGTGCCTGGATTTTAACCAAACTAAAATGGATGCACATATATCACCTGTTTTAGCTCCTTTGTGCTGATTCTGTGGATTTCAGAATAAAATTCAAAATACCTCAAAATACTACCATTCACCTTTAATGGTCTTTAACAGTTTAGCTTCTGGTGACATCAGTGAATTGCTAACCTCCTTTATACCCACACATTGTTAGCACTCTTCAACCTCTGGGCTTCTTTCAGTTCCCAATACAAAACCCCGAAGACTGGGAGAAGCTGCGCCCCTGGGAGACCCTGGGAGAGCAGACTTTCTGCTCTGGTGCTTCAGGCGAATAAGAATCATCTCACAGCCTAAATCAGATTCTGACAGTCAGTTAGCACTCTCAAACCCAATTTTAAACTTACTTTTGTATTCTAGCTTTTAGTCCTGTTTATTTACCATTTAATTTGTGTATATGTAATATTATGTGATAGATTTATTTTTATGTTATTGAAAAGCATTCTGAGACCATTTACCATGAAAGTTTCTATATAAAATTCTTCTTTTTATTTTGTGCTTTAAAAGTGTCTTAATTTTTTTTGTTAATGTAGCGGACTCTATAGCTATCGTATTACTCCAAGTGTGTAATCAGTTATCACAGAACAAGAGATGAAGAAAGATAAACTTTTTTCAGATTTTAATTTTTTTTTGCTAATTTGCTTAAAACCTCCCACTGCATGCAAGAGAACTGTATGTACTGTTTTCTTATGGAACAAAACATTTATTGTTAAAAGTACAGAGCTGTCAAACAACAGATAGGCTGACAGACTCAACTGGTTAAGAGCACAGTGCAAATGTCTGTTATGTTCAGTTTGTTGACAGCACACTTTTGTTGGCTATTTCCTATTTAGTTTCCTTGTTATTATATTTTCTTTGTTACCTTTGTTAAATTTCGTCTTATGCATTCTTCAGAACTCTTCTTAAATATGATTATTGAAAAAGTAAACAAAATAAACTTAAAGTAAAGCATTTAACCCAGATAAAGCTGACATTGAATAAGTTGCAAAATCATATATTAATACAATTCTTCAGGTAGTCGATATATTTTGGAATAATGAAATAATGAATATCCTATTCTTACTATATGAGTGGCATAAAGACTGTGAATCTTTTGCACGAAGAAATAAAGCTTAGAAGTTCTACAAAGATCCTGCAGTACAGAAAAAGCCAGCAATGTTATTATATTATGGAGGGTTAAATTAGTTCAGTAAGCAAGCAGATAAAATTATATTAATATTTTAAAAAAGGAAACTAGTGTATTTTAAAACAGTGTATAGCTGGAACTAAACTAACAACTCTCAAGATGAGATGTGAGTGACAGTTTAACTGGAAGTTGTTACATTATTTTAAACCCTTAAAAACAGACAGGGTTGTATGCTAATCAATCAAAACTCTCTCTGAACTCGGTTATAAACACCTCCATCTCTCAAAGTGGTCTTCTTTGCTGAAAATTGATTTTCCATGCAGTCTTTTTACCTTTGCAGAGCAATAACTTCCAAGTGTGGATAATAAATAGCGAAAAATATAAATAGATAATTTTGAACAACATTACTTATTTTGCAAATTGTCTAATTTTAGAGGGCTGTGAAGTAGTCTCAGAAATGTTAAATTCATATAAGTAAAGATTTTAAGAACGTTCTTTAAATATGAGAATTGGATCCCTACAAATACACTATTACAGTAGGTTGTTTTGACATTTCTTTTCCCATATTCTCTGGAGGTGGCTATGTCGCACCTGAAAACCACAGGTGAAGTTAATTTGAAACTAATATGTCTGTAATGTTTTTCAAGAGCGAAGAAATCAAAGACTCCCTATGTTTCTGATTCTCTCACAACCTTTTTTAGTACTCAGGCACACTGCAATCTCTCATGCTGTCTCACCTCAGGAAAAGGAGACATACAAAACATCTTGTGTCGAATGCAGAGGTAACTTTTGTTATTTCTGCATAGAACCACATAACTAATTCTTTTCTGACTGAATGAAAAAAAAAAGCAAATGTAGTATATTTAATATACAGTACTACCAATATAATTTTATATTGAGCTCAGCTGCATCATTGTAAACACAAGCTGGAGCAAGGTCAATATTAGCACGTTATCTTTTATAATTGTTATGAATATTAATAGCACAATGTGGACATACTGCTTGTAATTTCCAAATGTGTTGTGGAGACCCGGAGACCATGCTTTTTCTGTCACTGCTGCTCCCTTGTTAAGGAATGCCCTTCCTGAGACACTACGAGAGAGAAATTCTCTGACTCTCTTCAAAGTCAAACTGAAATTTTATCTCTTTACTAAGGCCTACGTTTGATTGACCTGTACTCTATCTGAATAGACCTGTTTGTTCATGTTTAACTTTTTTTCCTGCTTTTCATTGTACATTGTCTTTTTCTTTATGTTTAATGTACAGCATCCTTGAGTTCTGAAAGGCACTTTACAAATAAAAGTCTTTATTATTGTTGTTATTATTACAGTGGTTGAGCAATCTGTAGCCTTTAATAATAATTTTATAAGATAATAATCATGCTAGTATTATTTTGATTTTTTAGGATAAAAAAACATAGTAAATGCGATATAAAAAATAATTTTATAGTTTTAATAGACCAAAAGAATGCTAAAAAGATACTATTATGGAACAAGTAATAGGTGTGAGCACCTGAAGAAGGTTCCATGGCCGAAATGTGTTTTCTTTGTTCTTTTTTTAAGCATGGAATAAACCTATTACTTGTTCCTTTGCAGCCTACGCATGCTGACGCAGCTACCCACCTGAACTGTTATAGTGTTATTTTAATAATTTATCTTCATTCTCACAATAAAATAAGCAAAGGTGTAAAGCGCCAGACACTGTAGAGCCAAACCTGAAGAGTAGAGTCAGAAAGACAAGCAGATGAAAAGAAGCTGAAAAGCCAGAACATGAAGATGAGTCCTAGAATCACCATCACAGCAAAACTAAGAAAGAGAGAAGTAGAACTTTATCTTGAAAAATACAGCTAGTACTGTGTGTAGGTGAGCCCCTGATCTACAGATCTACAAATCTCTGTTACCCTCCAAGAGTCGAGATAGACAACTACTGTACAATTCTACAGCACAACAAGCTCCTAGCCAGAGCAGGTGATGATGTGGTAGTGGTTCATGTGTCACAAATGACCTTGTTCACAGTCCTGGCCTCATTTCATTTTAAGCATTCTTATGTTCTTATATACATACCAACTCAGCACATACAGTAAGTCCAATTCCACTAAGGAAAAATAAAATTCTTGTTATGTTATAAGCTCTACTGCTCTCACAATTAAAAACAGTATGTGCTTTTATTGTACAGGGTGGAAAGGAATAACTATAGTAAGAATCCAATTAAACTAATTTTTCTTCAGGACATTATATGAAAAAAAATCTGTAGAAAGAGAAGGGGAAGGATTCTTGATTCCATCTAAATAATTTATGTACAGTAGAGGCTTGCAGAGAAAGTACAGTACTGTGAACAGACTTTAATACTCCTCTACAGTCTCCACTTCAGTCCTAGAAAGCAGCAAAGGTTATCAACACTCTTGAAACAGATTTAACACTATCAACTTTTTGAACAAACCAATTTTGCCAGGAAGAATATTAGGCTATTTGTATATCAAGAATATTAATTTTAAAATTGGAAAAAGCCACAAGATAAAAATATTAATACTCTGTTGTTGACTTTAACTGACTGTCCAACAATCCCAAAGTGTAAGAAAACAGTATTTTCCATCTCATCTTTTTCATAAATCTAAATTAGTATTAATATTTTCACTCTCCCATTAAACATAAGACACCAATCTGAAAATACTACATAAGACTTTAATACTAGTTTATTAACCAATAATCATTCTTTAAAAAATGCAGCTCATGGTTATATTTTAGCATCTATATTGTGTTACCTCCCCCTGGTTTACTTACGTTATAGAGATGCTTCTTCCTACTACACTGTGGGGCACTTTGTGTCAAGATGTTTAAGAACACTGTCTGACACAATGTCCTGTTAAATTTTTTAATTTAATATGAAATTCATATTTTGTGACAGTAAACAGTAGTTTGAAAGAAACATCTAAAGGAGCTCATTTGTTTGGATGTGGTATTTGCAAGTAGGAAAATAAAGGGCTTTTAATTAGAAAGCAAGATAAGTGTCCTAGGAAAATTAATCCCATATTCAGCAAAAGTTTTTCTGGCTTGTCTTTGTGGTGTGACATTTGCAGATGATGAATGACTGAAGATGTGCACAGAGGCATAGCTTGTGGGGGAAGCTAAAGAGCCAGCACAGATGATTTGAAGAAGTGGCTCATATGCTCTGAAGTCATGGCAGAGCCTATTTCTAAGCTTAGGGTTTCACCTCAAGTATTGCAATGAACATTGTCAAACCCTTTTATTTCACTGTGATAGTTGGGTTACAGTATATTCAGTCTTAAATATATTTGTTTAAGTTTAATTTGTGTTTATTATTGTGGCACCATGATACTTGGTTTTAAAACTTGTTACTTTACAGTCAGATTAACTTAGACAAAGGAAAGGCTGGTGTGACCTATCCAGTTACTCGATTCTGCTCAGTCGGCACACAATTCTGAGTAGCTGTCCAAGCCCAACTTCGTCCTGTGGGTCCAGTTTTCTGTTACAATTCCCGATTGTATTGACACAATATAACTGAGGGAAAATCCTGAAGTATTGTTGGTATTTGTGGTACTGTGCATACTTTATTTTTCTGAACCAGAGAATACATGTATTTTACAGTTAAGACTGAAACAGACTACATGTATAAATTATATTACACACCTGTAAGTTAAAACTGGAATAAAATCCATGAATGGACTTATATATTTGCAAGACAAGACGAGTTACCAGGAGACTGATGGGTGCAGCTTTGACATCACATGTCTCAGTGATGGCCTGTCAGAACAGCACTCTAGCATCTTCATCCTAAGATTTGGAAATTACAGTATGCTGGAATGCTGTTGGGTATTCCAGGATGCTTCAGTATCACAGATGCTGTTTTGTTCTTTAGCACCAAAAACAAACCAATTTTACTTTCCAGTACTTTTGACATAATGCCTGCAGTTCAACCCTTCATTCCTTATTCATGGTGTATAGTTTTATTCAAATCTCTATCACACAGTATTACCCCCATGATGCAAGATCTAAGAAACCAAGTTGAAGAATTTAATTTGGAGTAAATACGTTTCCTAAAATTTCCAAATGATTCCACAGTTGTTTTGTTTTTATGTGCAGCACAGATGTCACAGATTGCTTGTTTACAAACCAATACTGTAATAAAATAATCTTACAATCTTTCATGAACCTTGATTAATAAACTACAAGAGAATTTACTCAGGGGAAAAAGTGCACCATCCATCCATCTGCTTTCTAAGTGCTTTATCCAATTCAGGGCAGCAGGGGAGCCGGCGTCTATTCTGCCAAGCAATGGGTCCAAGGCAACATACACTCTGGATGGGATGCCAGTCCATTGCTGGGCATACACAGAGTCAAACAAAACAATACTCACACCAATGTCAATTTTCCCTGAGGCAATTAACCTACCAGCATGTCTTTGGACTGTCAGACGAAACTGGAGCAGAACCCCATGTGAACACAGGACAACATATAAACTCCATGGTGATAGCACCTTAGGAATTGAAACCAGGGCCTCAGCACTGCAGCGCAGCAGTACCAACCACTGTGTCACCATGTCACACAAAAGTGCCCCAGTCAAAGGTAAAACAAACAGGAAGGAAGGCTTTAAATTGGTCATGTCTAATCCTGTTGCCTCTATTTGCATTTATCTTTTTGATATTTCTGTTTGATTGGCACTTTTTGCACACTAGACAAATGCTTCACTGTTTTGAGTTTGTTTACAATTTTCTTTAATTGGGAAAATACCTCCATAGATTCATATCGTTATAGTTCTGTGTCATCTTACAATTCAAGATCTAGTATTTTCATGAATTTGAACCACCCAAGTGCAACTACAAATTTTGAGCACAAGTCACTTCAATTTGCAGCTGCCAGCTGCCAGAACAATGAGCTGAGAGACCCTATTCACCCTTGTAGATGACTGTGTTTTCAGTAAGAAAGAAAAGAACATATTTTCTGCAGGTTTTCAGCTCTTTGTCTGGTGTGCTACAATTGTATATATTTTTCTTTCTTCTTCCAAGTATAAGGTGTTATTATAAAAAAGTAATTTCTTTCATAGGTATACAGGTCTACCTTTAAAACCTAATGCTCCCAGCATCCTGACATCTGTCTGTCCAATAGCTGAGACTTACTTCTTATGTTTATTATATTCAATTTCTAATCAGAATTTAAGGTTTTGGGTTTTGATTGCTTTTAGTAAGAAGGCTGGGACTGGGGGGGGGGGGTTAGTGATTAACTTGTAGAAAGCCTCTTGCCTCTTGTGAAGTTTGGAAATATGATATAATCAATGAAGATAATTAAATTTAACAAAACATCACTGATCATGCCAAATGGAATGCCACCAAAAAGCTAGAAGCTAGACTGATCACCTGATTTTGTTATCTGTCCATTTTCTAACCGTTACTTCCAATTCAATGACATGTCGGAGCTGGATCCTATTCCGGCAAGCAATGGGTGCAAGGAATGACACATTCTGGATGGGACCCCTCACACCAGGGTCGGTTTTCCCACTAGCCAATTAACCCACCAGAATGTTTCTGGAGTGTGGGAGGAGCCACGAGCAGCTGGAGGAAACCCACATGACCAAGGGGAGAACACAGAAATGCCCTGCAGAGACTGTAACACCTCAGGCCTGGAATTGAACCCAGGATCCCAGCACTGCGAGGCAGCAGTGTTAACTACTGTGCCGCCCCTGATTTGGTTATAAAATCTCAAATACCTTGTGCTCAAGAAGAACTCCATTCCAATAAGGTTAACTCAAGAACTAGACGTCTCGGGCTATCTCCACAAACAGGTTACATGCTCTACACTGAGGTGGACGCTGAGTTGAACACTGTGGTTCTCTTTGTTATTTGTTATAGTTCAACATCTCCTCTCAGGATTTTTCTTAGGCTTCAGTAGTTTTTTTTGCATTGAATGACTTACCCACATGGATGTATCACACAGTTCACTCATCTGAAAATAAAGCTGACAAAGTATTGTGGAACCTCTTGGCAAACAGCAGAATATCACTGACTCAGATTATGAGATATTCATTAAAACATCTGAGAAGTTGACTTTCAGAAAGAAAGACGGTTTTCTGATAAAACAGACTGAGGTATTGGTATTTTAGAAAACAGTGCTATCTGAGGCAAAACGACAGAGAAAAGAACATTTAATTAAAAGGCACAAAAAGTGCGTCCAGAATAAAGAATATCCAGCTGTCCTGCCATAAAATTACTTTATTAATATGACTTTAATGTGATCAGCAATGAGCAGATTGTACAATAAAAAATCTTGAAGCAAAATACTGCAGCACAGGCTCTGTGGCAAATAATGTAAGGAGAAGATCAGAATTAAAAACAATGCTATTTTTAGGATGAACCTTCAAAATTCTGCTGATGCTCTGGTTTGTTTATATTAAAGATTCCTCATAGGAACAGTAATGAATCTTAATAAGCAGTATTTTATTGTTCTCTCCCACTAATTCACAACATTTTAAACAGAAAAAAACATAGTTACTTTTTCTTTGTTCCTGAAGATGAATTTTAGTCAAGGAAGCAGTCAAACGGGATAATACAGCTCACAGGAACATCAGTGATCAAGCCGTGTGTACTGCTTCACTGGCAAAGCATCTCATTTTCGGTATAATAGATAGTTAAATTTCACCACAGAGAAAACACTGACAAATTGCAAAAAAAATAAGATTTAACACTATGAAAGGATACATTAAAATACAATGCCACACACAGGCATAGGTTTTTCTACAGCAGACATAACAAGACACTGTAAAGAACTGGTGTCTTTTAAACAGTGATTAATTTTCCTTTTTATTTAACTCTAAAGCAAAACTTCTGCTTCTACCTACTGTACCTGCTCCAAAGCATCTTCTACTGTCACAGAGCATGGCAATAATTAATATAATTCTTTTAGCAAATTATGTATACTGTATGCACTGGATACACTGAATTTATTAATAATATACTGAATCCATTCTAAAAGAGCTAGTGCAAAATGAAATAATGAGCAAGTCAGACTTGATTCAAACTAAACTTTCTGTTTTTCAGCTCCTAACATGTTTCGAGTGTATCGACATGATGTTCTTCAGTAACGTAAAAACATGAGTACAGTATATGTAAGGCCAGAAACAATTAAACACAGTTAACTTCAATGCCCAATTACTTTAATTTGAAAAGCTTCTTTTGACAAAGGTGTTCTAAGCACTTATAAATTCTAATATGAAACAATAAATAAAGAATGCTGTGAATGTATTCTTTTTATTTTAAATCCAGGCTTACTGTCAGCTCTGGAAATATGTTCCACTATACAGTACAAATGCTTTTTTTCATATTAAGACACAGTGTGTCCTTCTATATATTCAAAACACTTATATCCCCATATTCTTGAACACAGAAGCTAGTATTTGGGGATAGATAACAGGGGAGGTAGACAGTTGTGAGCCTACAGTATCTGACTATATCTAACAATAGTTAGGATATAGAATTAAAAGTGCAGAATTGAAACCAAGGGATGTTATGAAAAATTGTACAATGCACTAGTAAAATCTCATTTAGAAAATTGTGTACACTTTTCATCACCATGTTCCAAAGCATTTTCCTCCTCTGGAATGAGTGTAGACAAGAGCAGCCAGATACATTCTAGTGCTATAGGTAATAAACTACAGACTGAAAGAAATTAATCTTATTACGTTTTATGGAGAAGACGATGTGGGATCTTACAATTCAAATCCTCAAAAGCAAAGACAAAATCAACCTAGTGAACAGTGAAGCACAAATAAGAAGACCCAAGAGGAAGATAAAGGGATGTGTGTTTAAGTATTGTTCCTTGTTTTACTCCAAGGGTAATGGGAGTATAGAACCAGCTAACCTGCTTCTCTGGTTGCTATCACAAAATGATCAAAATGAGATCTTGGAAATAATTAACTACTTGGAACCAAAGGAGATATAGGAGCCAAATGTCTTCTTCTCATTCGAAATGTTCCGTATATTCTCTTGCTCTAGGAGCTCTGTGAGGAAGAATGGTTTTCTAGATCTCTCACCAATATTTCTGAATAGTACTATAGTTTATTCAAGTGTTACAACCAATTCCATTGGAACTAAAAAATCTTCTTATAGTTTAAGTGTTGAAGTGCAATATCATGGAGTTATGAGAAGGGATTTTAGAAAAGCCTTGAGACAAAAGGTTGTGCTATTTCTAATTTCTGAGGAATTACGTTCTGGCACAATTCAGTTCTCTAAATCATACAAAAATGTTGAATGTTGCGAACAGTCAATAGAACTTTTGTTTATGCAAAGAATGAATATACAGTAGAGAAGATTTGATAACATTTGCTTATAACAAAGGAAATAATATTTAACCCAAAATTCCCTCCCAAATGCCTGATTCACCATATACCTCAGTTTTTCTATACAAAATCTACAAATAAATAATTTGTTACTGTTTTTTTTCTTTTTATTGAATAAATTATAAGCATTTACTTTTCTTCCATTACTACTGAATATTATTTTTAAGGTTTGTCTCATCTTGCCAACTAGATGAAGGCTTTTGTTACTGTCCTTTAATTTGAGCAATTGTCCCTGAGAAAATGCTTGCTTAGTACTGGAGACTGAAGGTCTTAACCATCAAAGACATCATCCCTGACACCATCCAACATAATCAATACATCAGCACAGCAAATTACAGATGGCTTCAATACTTGTGAACACCATTAAGACATAATCAATACTGTTTTTCAGCATTACTACATACATGTTTATAATATAAAACCTTATTTTTCCTTTCAGGAATTTTTTGGGATTTAAAGAAACCCAATTAACTGCTTTTTGACATTATGGCATTTAGACACACTATATGTTTTCACTATATATAGGTGAACAAAGCCTACTTGAAGAAGGGGTAAATACATTTCCTGATTAAACTGTCTGGCCATAAACTGTCTTCTTTCATTATGTCACCAGCGTCAAGAAAATTAAAACCATTGCCTTTAAGCATACAGTACCATTCAGCAGTTACTCTACTGCTGAGTGGCTTTGGTGTCAATCATAAAGCTGTTGAAAAGCAGAATTTGGAACAGAAGGTTAAAAATTCCTCCATTCAAAAGCATGGTGGATTTTATTATAGGCCACATACAAAATGCTAAATAAGCATGTTAAATCATTATTTTTAATTAGATATTAAAACAGAAAATACACTTCTAGAGTACATATGCTATATCTGAATTGTTCTCATGGTTTTATGGCAGCAGATACCAAAATGAGAGAGGTCTATTTGGCCAATCTATCTCATTTAATGGTGGGCATCCTGAACCAGCCTGCCAAGTCTTGATAATGGAGCTATTGTGCACGTGTGGCTTCAGCACTATGGACAGCTCCTGTGGGCTGTGTTTCAAAGCCAGAGTCCACATGAAAAAGCCAGAGAACAATCATTTTATTCCAGTATACAAATGCATAGTTTACATTTTAATATATTATAGTATGAATATATGTTATGGCATATAAAAACGTAAACAACAATGTAAGCAACCTCTCATATCCTGAATTTAAGAGCAGCCAAGGACACAAACAATATAGTGGTGTAACTAGCTAGGGTTTTCATGAAAACAAGTTACACACATATAACACTGGGAAACCCAAACAAATCGAAATGTAAAGATATGAGAGTACACAGTTTTGTGAAAATGAAAACGTGAATAAAAGGTTATCTTTACCTGGAGTGAAGTTGTATCTGGCAGAAAACCCAATTGTTTCCAATTCGCCATCAGCAAAAAACTTTATCCAAAGATATCGGCCACTAGATCTTATATACGGTGGACTCTGCTGGCCACAGTAGCGTCCAATTATTGGGGAGAAGCCAAATGGCCCATCTCGAACTTCAATGTGGTCGAATTTACATTCCCATGAAGGCTCAATCGAATATTTTTCATCAAAGAAGAGATCAATACATTGCCTGGGTGCAGCTACAAAAGAAACAAGGAAAACAGACTATAAATCACAGAACTCAGCAACTACTAAAAAGAACAGTTGAACATTGTTTTTCAGCATGGAATAAACCTATTACTTGCTCCTTTGCAGCCTACGCATGCTGACGCAGCTACCCACCTGAACAACTACTAAAAAGAACACTACTATTGGATGGTATGCATTGTGCAAGTTTAAAATATGCAGTCTGAGCTCACAAAAATAGTTTATTAATTGCTAACTTTAATAGTTTAATATTTAATGACCATGACCATCCAAGATAATTGGATGTGATAACATGTTGCCTTAAAGGCACATGGACGTCTAGGGTTCCTGAAATGTGCTCAATGTTTTATAAAGCTTCTGTAATTATTGACTTTCAGACATATTATTGGCACATGGTTCCCCACAGTTACACAATTAACCTGAAAATGATTTGCCTCAATTAGGATAATTCATCTGTTTTGTGAAAATCTAAATTGATTAGAAAGTAAATTCTTATTAGGTACTGATTTTTTATTTCGGCTATCACAGAGTCAGATTATTTTATAAATCTTCCTTAGAATTGTCTGAAACTTAAAATGGACAAAAACATGATTTTTATATAATTTATAGTGTCTCATCTTTTGTTCCCAAACAATATCATGTGAAGGAGTTACATTGAAAAGTAGTCTTGTAAAAGTTAATAAGCATATTTATGGATGCAAAAGAACTAAGAAAAGAGCAATAGACCTTATTAAAAGATGACAATTATATCTATTAATTAATCACATCAGAATGCTAACTAAAACCGGAAATATACTCAATATACTCAAATTGATGTTTTCAGATTAAGGGAATTGTATAACACACAATCTCTGTACGCTGCATTAAAACTGCAATGAGGAAATATGTTATATTCCAGTGTAATGCATATCATAAATATGAAACATGAAAATTCACTGAAATCTATTTCAGTTATAAGTTATTATTAGATGAAAGTAGACTGTTCTCAGATATGAGTATTTACCTTCAATTATGTAAATGCACTCTCTCTCTGGAGGGTATTTGTTGGGGTAGTTTGGAGAAGTGAAAAGACCCCCTTCCGGGTCTTTGATCCAGGTTCCACACTGGCCTGCTGGCTGCACTCCCGAATTGTTCTTCACTGAAACACAGAGAAACACCTGCCTATAAATCATGTTGGATGGAAAAGAAAAAATCTACCAGCAAATCATATTCCACAGCATTCGCCTGCAATACACATGACCTTGGTCATGAAACATGCATTCTGAAGCACACATCCTCAAGTGTCTTAGGCTGGACACAAGAAGTGCTGCCAATTACTGACTTCATCATCAACCAAGACAAGCTCTAAAATGATTAATAGATATTAAATCAATGAAACATATTACCTGTCCCCTTCTTTGTTGCCCCAGACAACCCAAGTATGATGAGACTTGCAACAACTGGAACAAAGAAACAGAAGGAATTTGGTGGAGACAAAACTGACCAGTTTTCTTCTCTCCAAGATGAGTGATTTTGTGTGTGCTTGGAGGGGGGTTGAACGTTCAGCAGCACCCCCTTACTAATGGCTTTTTGCAATGTTTTCTTCAAATATATACTCCGGAAAGGCAGATACAGTTATTATTTCACATACTGTACTATATATGTATAGTCATATGTAGGCTACCTTTATGAAGATTAAACAACCTCACACAAAAAATCACAACTGAAAATCTTCATAGTATAGTAATCCTTAAAAAAAGATTGATGTTCTTATAGTGCCCTGAAAGATCTCTCGGTACTTTAAGGAAATCATACTCTTATATTAGCAGGGTGATCTACTGCATTTTGACCCTCTTTCACGCTCCAAATGTGGTATTTCTACATATTTACTAACCTAAAGGAAAAGCAAACAGATAACCAAGCTCGAAAAGTTTTAATTTAAAAAACAGTCGAATGAATTTAGAAATTGTGCTATACATTAACACAGACTAACCCCTCTAAGTAATCAAATCAGGAGTCTTACGCTTGTAGCTAAAGCAAACAGGACCCACCATTGCACAAAATGCAAATAGAAAAGGTACAGTATGGGCTATATTCCCCAAACATTGTCACTGTCCGCAGTCACACATTTCCTTAGGGTGTATGAAGCATTAAAACACCCGACTAGATCACACAATATGCTATTGTTTTCCAATACATCCTCCTTTGAAAAAACAGATTGTATTAATTTAACACCCGGACCACTAAAAGCATGTTAAAAACAGTTACTCTACGCTACAACACGTATCCAGAGCCTTGAAAGTGGTGAATATTCATTTTAAACTATTAAAATCAGACTCACCGTGAAGCAAACTGTGCCCATGTACCATGTCTGTTCCTTTTACAAGGGGCTTCAATCTCAACTAATTCCATTTAGATACAGGAATACTTCAAGTGGAAAAGATTGATATGTTAGAAATTTCAAAAATGGATAACAAAGATCATTACCCTACCACCAAAAAAGCATATTAGAGAGACGCAAACAGATATCCCTGGGGGGGGCGGGGGGGAACAACTAGTCACCAGTTTCATATAAAACTAGAAACAGGTCTAAACATTCGCCTGATTTCCATCCAAACGTTTCCAAGACCTTTTCGTGCTTTTGATGCACTGAAAGGATTAATAGGTCCGTCATCAGCCTTTCCTAATCGCTCCACCTTTGCAATCTTCCGAGGAAAAGATTTACAAAAAGGGGATTTAGCAATTCTTCATCAATCCTTATTTAAGGAGCAATCCTTTAAAATTGAGTAAATCCATCCTGAACATATTTTTGCAGGACACGCAACCTCCAACTTCGGTTAGAAAACTCAACAACGTGTTTAATCTCGTTTTTCGTATTTCCCCGTAGTTGAATAGTGCAGAGACCTCGTCTTCCAACCTGTCAGCGGATTGCTTCAAAGAGTTAAACGAATTTTATTCGAATGGTTCTCCTCCAGCATTTGGTAATACATCCACCTCCCGATTCTATGGGTTAAATTCAGAATCTTGGCAATTACGATATCAAATTCGCCGACGTGCAAAGAAGCCTTTGATTAAAAATTGAATCCACCCAAACAGACACAACAGGATCAAACAGAAAGAGTGGAGGATGTTTCTTTAAGAGGCACTGCGATCCCAGGCAAACTGCAGGATGAGCCGCCTCAGTCGGCGGTAGCACACCAAAATGCAAGAGGTAAGCAGAAGCGGACTGTTTGTGGAAATTGAAGAAATAACCAAGGCTGATGGATGTTTGAAGAAGCCCGACTATCAGCGACTACAAGCAATTGCACCTGCAGCACGGAGTTGACTAGAGAGATCTGCACCACGCTAACATGGCGGGGTGGGGGATGAAATAAAATGTAGTGAAGCATGAAGTCACCGTAATTCATACAGGAGCGTCTACCGACCTTGCCAGTCATTGCTACTGGAACAGCTGTATTACGATGGTTTAGCGTATAGTTTAATACATGTTTTCCGTACTTTTTATCGGGTTTTATTCTTCTTCTATTTCTTAAAAATGCGTAATTAAAATCTTGTACAATCAACAAGCTTAACCTCATTGTGATTCATAGTACTGTTTTCGCAACGATATTTAGTTGTGGGTTTAATCAGCCACCCTCATGAAAACGGCCTTGATCGTGCAATGCTCATGTGTTTCCACCTGGAAGCCGCTCCTCGTGAATGTAACTTTCCTGCTTCAGACCGGCGGCGCGTTCAGCCGCGGGCTGGAGACGGCGCGCGTGCACATCTGCCGGCGCGTGCCTTGTCGGAGGGAGAGGGAAGACGGTCTGACCGACACGATTTAACTCGTTTAAAATCAAACAACCTGTAGCTTAATATACTCAGACCACTAGTATGTAATATTTGTAAAAAATGTTGTAAAATAATTTATTATCAGTTGCAATTAAAATACACAATTATCTGATATAGCATTAGGTTAGATCATACAAATTGAATAAAACCTGACAAAAATAAACTAAAGGGATCTAAGTATAAGATAAGTTACAGTAAATGTAAAAAATAAATAAAATAAAGCCAAAAATATGAAATGTTGATTGCAACATTTAGTATTCAGACGAGTGAACAGTACACTAGTATTCAGACCCGTGAAGCCAACGTTAGGTGAAAGCTCTTCTGGCAATTACAGATACCAGTCTTTCTGAGTAATTCTCAATCGGCTTTGTATACCGGCTCAGTGCAACTTTTGGCAGATGTGCCCATGCTCTCTCAGGTTGCTTGGGAAACTTATAGACAGCTGTTTTCGAATCTTTGCACAGATTTGCACAGCCACTCAAGGACATTCACAATCTTATTCTTAAGCTGCTCCAGTGTATCTCCGGCCTTGTGCTTTGGTTGATATACAGGCAGCACCACGTGAAATGGAACAAGTAATAGTTTATTCCAGGTGTCTCACCTGAAGAAGGCTCCACGGCCGAAATGTGTTCTCTTTCTTCTTTTTTTTCAGTATGGATTAAACCTATTGTTCCTTTGCAGTCTACGCATGCTGACGCAGCTACCCACCTGAACTACCACATGAAATGTATGAGTTTCCTCTTGCGTTTGGCATTGCAAGCATGAGGACATGGATTGTCATGGAAAAGTGTTGAGAGTTAGGTACAGTAATGTACTGTGTGAAAAATGAATGTATTTTTCCAGTGAAAATATCTGTGCATCCATGAACACTTTCTCTAAAGACTGCATAGAAGTTATGTTGGAAGTAATAATCTATGTTCATGGGTTTTTATATAGTACTTTGATGTGAGGTTACTGAAATCAGAAACGGTCCACACATGGGTTAGAGACATCCAGTCCCAGGTGATGCCTGCCTTTCTGTATTAATCAAGAGGTTTTATTTACTGTGTTATGTTCAGATGGCAGAATCAGTATCTTCCAGTCTTAGGGTTTGACATAATAATGCTTGACAGTCATGTTGGCTCTGACTTTGAGGTCAGTGGCCATCTTCTGCATCCACAATCTGAAATGTTAAAACCACTTCTTGGATTAATAGTGAAGCTCTCGTGTTAAGGCAGTGTTTACGTGATTGCAATGATTTGCAAATGCATAAGATTTACTCTCATCTAAATCGCTGCCTACAAATCAGATCTCTACATTTTCCACATAGTGATTGACTACATTGCTGCAATACAAAATGTGTTGCTGTTATCTGGTTCATCTCATTCATCATCATGGACAACTAGAGTGTGTTCCAGAAGCATAGGGCGTAAAACAGGACTGAGAACACACAATTACTCTACCCTCAGGAACAGATAGCAGTCCACTGTAGCACCACAGAAAAAAAGCGATTTTAAATAGCCAATCCAATCTATCCTGCATATCATTGGTAGATGTTAAGAAATTGAAAAGCCAGGCAAAAACCAATGTGAACATGCAGGCTGAGAAAAGAGAGATGTGAGAAGCTGGAACCAGGGTGCTGGAGCCATGAGGCAGTGGCCCTATTGACCACACTTCTGTCCAAATTATATATTTGCAATCGCATTATAAAGAAACATTTCTCTTGGGATGTGAATAATCCAAAGTAGTCAGCATTGGGGGTCCCGGCAGATATCTTTGAAACAATGGGGATCTGAAGACATGTTAATTTTTAGCAAATAAGTATTAGGTACATTTAAGAAGTAGAGTGCCTGAACCAGAACAAAATATCAGCTGGATGAAAATGTAGATTTTTAAAAACCAGAGCTGTTTTGAGCCGTTATTGTAGGTGATGAAAACATGAAAAATAAGTACATTTTACAAAAACATAAGACATTTTAAAATGGGGAGTGGTTCTTCAGCCCATATTGCCTTTATTAGATTTGATTTAGATATTCCTTGTGGGATTCTAAGGCTTGAACTTCAACATGGCTGTGAAGTTGGATCCTGACATAAACAGCTCTTTGTGAAAATACATCCAGTGTCTCATATTTTCAATGCTAAGCTTGTGACCTCTTAATTTCCGGTTGTGTAGCTAGGACCTTGTCAATGAAGCAACATGTAGGGTACACAACTTTATGCTACATGTCTTTCCTGGTGTGTTGCTATTCCAGTTTTCAGCAGAATTTCCCATTTATAAAAAGCATACAGTATTAAAAAATCACAGTTCTTAAATAAATAATCTCAGTTTTCTGAAAGCTGTATCTTGGTCGGTACAGTACTACACAATGTTATCTGGACGCCAAACTGATTTAAATGGATATTGAGAAAGCGCAAACTATAATAATTTGAAAGGTTTTATCTTTTTAGCTTAAACTCATGTGAGATGTGAGAATGCAGGGGCAACATATAAACCAAGGGAAAATAGGTGGCCATAAGCTAAAAAGTCACAATTTCCCTAGTTTAAAAAAATAAAATAAACACATAAACTATCTGCTTTCGGCACGCCTTTTTTGTGACCTGCATTCAAGACACAGAGCAACCATTTGTGCTGAACTTACTGAATAGAGTGAAATTGTTGATGAACACAGCTCTAGTGCACCTGCTGTCACAACTGAGGCCTTTGACAGTTACAGTACAGCACTGCTGAAACACCAAGGGCACCAGAGCCATGTGAGCATAACTGCATCTTGGTTGTGTGTTGTCAGATACCCTTGCCAGAGGTACAAAGTGTAAAACCTTTCTGCAATATGATAATGTTCAATCAAGATTTTAATTAAGCCTCAGCCAAGCTGCCTTGCAAATGTTAAAGATATAGACATTCATTGTATCCTGCATTATATGCAGCTTAAGGAATGACTATAAATTACTATACAGTAAGCCACAGAAATGTTTTAAAAATGTCTAGATCTAGAAACATGTTTTACTGAACCGGGAATATCATACAGGTAAAAGTTTCAATTCATAGAGGAGACTGTGTTATTGAATAAATTCTGATCTATTCAATTCTTCATTCCAAGGGTTAAAGAGCTGTTTCTTAGACTGATATTATAATTTAATCTCCTCAGGTACTCTGGCTTTGGCCTCTACAGTGGATTACAACAAGCATGAGAATATTGTACAGTAGAAATTAATTTCAGTATCACTGGTTACCTGGAGAAAATGTCTGTCTTCTTTAACAGAGTTTCACAGAAATAAGGGATCGCAATTTGACTTATTATTGTTATTTTTATCTTGTTGCATTTAATTTGTTTTCCTTTAACACACTTGTTTTTGGAACATACTGTACAAAGAATATATTTTCAGTAAATGTCCTTTGCATGGAGAGCCAATATTGAAAATTTGAAAACACATTAATCCTGATCCTTTTTAAGGCTGTTAAGGATCTGTTACCCTATGAAAGGATGTCAAGAGTTCTCATCTAAAAAGCAGATTTACAAGATTGAAAATAAATAGATGAAGATAAAAAGCTAAAAAAACAAGTGCCCAAATAAATTGCACACATGTGCAATTCTTACCCTAGCTGGTAGATTCTAAGACCAGTAGTGGGTACATGATAGTTATTTAAATTAGGGTTTATCTTCCGTACTGTATGCAGCACCAGCTTCCCTGAGTTGGACCGGCTCCAGGTTAGCCATTCAGCAGAAAAACCTGTCAGAGCGAACAACAGGGAAACACTGAAGCAGCTCAAAGACATGATTCATTCTGGGGCTCCCAGTAAATTGCTATTTTAATGAAGGAAGTGTATAAATGGAATATAAATACCATCGTAGTGCAACTGCTTCACTAAATATGTATAAAATAATTTTGTGGTAAAGAATGTGACTGCCTATGCACCTCTGCTGATGCTGACCGATATCCAATACACATCACAGGAAAAAAAAAGGTTTTGTTGATAATATATTTTCTTTTACTTGATTTTACCTTTGCCCAAGCTGTCTAACAAGTGTTAAAGCTGTAGACACTCATTGCGTCCTGCAATATATGCGGCTGAAGGAATGACTATAAATGACTATACAGTGAGCCACAGCAATGTTTTAAACACAGAAGTTCTGATGTACTGCAGATAAATAAAAAAAAATGAAAATAAAAAATAAGTAAAAAGATAAGTAAAATATATGATATAGTTAAAAAAATATAGAGAGCAAGAAATGGAAACACCATTGTAAAGTAATTTAATGGGGTGTTGTCAGTATGGCCTGTATGCACTTTGGCACAGTAGTCCACTTCCTGTGCTTTTTACACTACAGGAGTAAGAAACATGCACTGTCAGCTGTGATGAGTTGGTGCACTGCAGTCTGACTCTGGTTTCCCACCTTGTGAAGTACCTGGTGGACTGTTTTTGATAAACGTTGATGGCTAATAATATATGATACGATCTTATCTTATCATATATATATTTCACACATCTCGATGTTTAACATTTACTTCACCCTTTCAGACCCAGTAAAGGTGGTGATGTAATGATGTGGGAAAGGAAATGTACATGAATCAAACATTCATTGTCATCTTCATGTCAGAATGTACAGCCCAATTCCGTAACAGGGGATTGCCAATAATGTTGATAAACAGAGAGACTAATGTCTCGTGCCTGATGAGACACAGTTTAACCTCATTAGTAATGCAATAAGGAATTTGTTAGCTAAAAAGCACCATCTGCTTGTCATTGAACAAGCATGTACTTCATTAAAAAAACTCATTGAAAGAATATTTTGTCATGACCATGAACAAATATTTGAGGTGTTTCATATTGTAAAATTTGCCTATTGTAATGTCATAAAATTGACCTATTTATTTCTTTAATTTTTATATAGCTTGTTTTTAACGTATACACAAGGTTTCAGAATGTTTCAGTCTGAAGCATTTATCATGTACCACAGTTTATCAGAGATAAGATCATTTCTACTGTACCTATCATATGTACATTTTAGTTTCATTATGATGCAAGTCTCTGGCTTTCATCAAATCATCAAAATTACAACTACATTATTTACAGGTACTTATTGTTAACCAAAGTAATTTGATCAGCATACAGTCTGTATTGAAAGAATAATTTAAATAATAAAAAAATCACACAAATAAAATATTAATTGATTGATTGATGGGTAATGAATAAAAACTAGTAAAGTCTTTCATTTGGATTGTGTTCATTTGTGATGCAAATAGATGTTCTGTTGCCCATTTTCTATTTTGTTGCACACACACACATTTCAGTTGTACTTAAGTTGCAGTGTTAACAGTGAGAGCTCTGCCTGATGCTTAACCCTGCTGCAGGGCTCATAGCGTGAGCTCTGAAAAAAGCTGAACTAATTCACAGCTGGCAATTCCAGACTTGTGGGCAAAAATAATTGTTGATTCTACATTTTTCTTTATTAAAGAAAATCGAAGAAAGATGAGCAATGCATTATCAACTGAAATCTTCTGAAAATACTCAGAAATGGTATATTATATATTTTCAAATTTAACATAAAAGGCCGTTTGAAGGTATTGTTTTACCCCAAATTAAATGTTTGGTAATTAAAATGAATTAAACTTAAGTTAACTGATTAAAAATAATTATTGCCTAGGATTAACTGAATGAATCCTTAATTAAATATAACTCAGCATAAGGTAACATATGGGTACATGTGAAAAAAAGCCAAATGTGGCAAGATGGCACTTCAATAATTCATTCTGTCACAAACATGGCCTTCTGGCCATTTCCTGATTTCAGTTTCTCATGAACTGACATCAGTGTCTGTGGTATACAAATCTTTTTCCCCTTTTTGTGGTTATGTTATCTTTCAGTCTATGTTCCATCATGAACAAGCTACAGTACAGTACGTGCAGCACCAGTTAACTCCAGGAAAGGGTGCAGTTACTGGTTAAATTAGCTTTTGTCCTGTTTTTTTTCCTGTCTAGGATTTTAATTTCAATAAAGAATTTAAGACACATTAGCTTTCTATTAGGTGACCATGTGTAAACAAGCTTACTAAATAATTAGTATTTCACAGTAGGAAGATACAGAGTAACCCTAATTTTATTTTGTAACATTAAATAAATTAAATTAAGTTATAAAATTAAAATGCACTATTTCAAAAACAGTCATTAGCAATTATCATGGCTGTTACAGATTAAAATAGCTTGATAGGAAATGAGTCCTTTTAACTGCTGATTGTTCATACTGTATATCTTCATGTAGAACAAGGTTACAGTGTAAAACTGGCAAAACTGCACACTCAAAACTGACAATACAGTATGTGAATATAAGTTGTCAAAGGGATTTCATATTTCATTAGGAAGAACTTTAATATGTTTAAATATGAGGTTCCTTCACTTTCAAGTACTAAACATTTGTGTACAAATAGCAGAGTTTAATTCATTTTCTTAATATAGCAGACCACAGTTGTATCCTCAATATAAATAAAGGCTTTCCTCTGTTAAGAAATGGAGAAGCTGCTTGCTTCATGGCAGTAAGAATCTTAATGAAACTCATAATAAGCTGAATAAACTCATGTGCTGATACCTTCATAAGGTTAATTATGAATCAAGAAAGTGATGTAAATAATATAATCAAGAAATAATCCTAAGTAGAGGCTATTATGATCTAAAAAAAGGACCCTATGCCGAATCCTCAGAACTCAATAGTACCAGTAGATGTTTATCTGGAAACATGGGTCAGAAGGTCAGGCCAGGGTAAAAAAACAGTGAATCCACAAAGAAAGTTCAGGGGAGAGAGATGAAAAACCATAAGTCGACAAAGAAAGCAGAGTCCAAACCAGAGAGATTGACAATAACCAAGTCAAGAGCCAGAAGACAAAGTCCAAGACAAAGCCAGGGGTCAGAGCCAAAAACCTAGAAATCTTGTGAAACAGGGAACAATCCAGTTCTAACTGGGTAAACCCCAATACTGAACAAGGGGTGGTGTGTCAGGCTGGTTGAAGTAGGCAGATGGAAGAAGGTGTGTCTGATTAGTTCATTGGAAACTGCACTGGAATGTGTAGGAGTTGATTGAGGGCGGTTAGTTCTCCGGGGGCATGACGGAACACAGGCAGTTGATAAATGGCAATTAGAATTTTTTTCCTTAAAAATAATTGCATCATATTATTAAAGTAGGAACTTGTTAATAAAATAGGTGAAGTTCATCATGCAGACCATTCGGAGGGCACTGACGACAACGATATTCCTTAAATATCCTTAAATATTCCTTAAATCACCTGTTATAAGTCAATTCACTGGAAAACAGAATGAAACAACTATAGTAAGTTCCCTGAGATCTAAAATCTCTCTTTATAATAATATTGAAGATTTGTGGGAAAACATTGTGAAATTACAAGGACAATACAGACTAACATGTATAGAACTCATTGAATAATGAGACAAATAAAAAGCCAGTGGCGGCAACAGGCATCTTCAGAGACTGATGTCTTTAAAATGTCTGGGAGCTAAAAAAAATGCACTAAGAGAAAAAATACATTATCATTGGGAAATGTAAAAACACTAAGATCGGGGGCCTCATATGTGGTTCACCTTTGACAGAATAGATTGCGACCTGGAGTCCAGCTGGAGTTTGGCTCTGTCGGTAGCTGACTGTGAACCGGATTGCTGCAGGGCACTGCAGGCATGTTGGTGTGAGAAACATGAGCTTGACATGACAGTGCATGTTTCAAAAGGAAGCACGTGTGTTGTCACCATCTCCTTTGCCTCTTGCATGGATACAAGGGTGATAGAAGTGAAGTAGCTAGGAACTGACTATTTGAGATTTATGTAGACTGTAAAAGTAATTGCATTTTCTAAATTAAAAAATGAAAACACGACTTCAAAGCTTGATTCAACCTACTACTACTAATAATAGCAACTTTAATTTATAAAGCGCCTTTCCAAACCCACAGCTGTTATACACAGTGATAAAGAAAAAGACAAAAATAGTACAATAAAAATGAAAGAAAGTAAAAATGTAAACAAGAGCATACAGGTCTACACAGATAGAATGTAGCTCAGTCAGACACAGGCTTTAGTAAAGAGATGAATTTTGAATTTGGATTTGAAGAGATTCAGAGAATTTGTCTCTTGTAGAGGCTGAGGAAGGGCATTCCATCACAACAGAGGAACAACAGAATAAGCATGGTCCTGTCTACAGTGAGCAAAGGACCGGACTCAAGTGACCGAGTTAGACCGACTGAGCCTCGCAAAGTGAGTGTAACCATGAAGAGGTTAAGAGATGTACTGTACGATGGAGCCAGATTTTGAAAGCTTTAAAAGCCAATAACAAGATCTTATATAATAATAATAATTGCTTACACTTATATAGAGTTTTTCTGGACACTCCACTCAAAGCGCTTTACAGGTAATGGGGACTCCATTCCACCACCACCAATGTGCAGCCCCACCTGGCAATATATATATGTCCACATATATACAGTGCCTTGCGAAAGTATTCGGCCCCCTTGAACTTTTCAACCTTTTGCCACATTTCAGGCTTCAAACATAAAGATATAAATTTTTTATTTTATGTGAAGAATCACCAACAAGTGGGACACAATTGTGAAGTGGAACGAAATCTATTGGATTTTTGAAACTTTTTTAACTAATAAAAAAATGAAAAGTGGGGCGTGCAAAATTATTCGGCCCCCTTGCGTTAATACTTTGTAGAGCCACCTTTTGCTGCGATTACAGCTGCAAGTCGCTTGGGGTATGTCTCTATCAGTTTTGCACATCGAGAGACTGAAATTCTTGCCCATTCTTCCTTGCAAAACAGCTCGAGCTCAGTGAGGTTGGATGGAGAGCGTTTGTGAACAGCAGTTTTCAGCTCTTTCCACAGATTCTCGATTGGATTCAGGTCTGGACTTTGACTTGGCCATTCAAACACCTGGATACGTTTATTTGTGAACCATTCCTTTGTAGATTTTGCTGTATGTTTGGGATCATTGTCTTGTTGGAAGATAAATCTCCGTCCCAGTCTCAGGTCTTTTGCAGACTCCAACAGGTTTTCATCCAGAATGGTCCTGTATTTGGCTGCATCCATCTTCCCCTCAATTTTAACCATCTTCCCTGTCCCTGCTGAAGAAAAGCAGGCCCAAACCATGATGCTGCCACCACCATGTTTGACAGTGGGGATGGTGTGTTGAGGGTGATGAGCTGTGTTGCTTTTACGCCAAACATATCGTTTTGCATTGTGGCCAAAAAGTTCGATTTTGGTTTCATCTGACCAGAGCACCTTCTTCCACATGTTTGGGGTGTCTCCCAGGTGGCTTGTGGCAAACTTTAGATGAGACTTTTTATGGATATCTTTGAGAAATGGCTTTCTTCTTGCCACTCATCCATAAAGGCCAGATTTGTGCAGTGTAAGACTGATTGTTGTCCTATGGACAGACTCTCCCACCTCAGCTGTAGTTCTCTGCAGTTCATCCAGAGTGATCATGGGCCTCTTGGCTGCATCTCTGATCAGTCTTCTCCTTGTCTGAGCTGAAAGTTTAGAGGGACGGCCAGGTCTTGGTAGATTTGCAGTGGTCTGATACTCCTTCCATTTCAAGATGATCGCTTGCACAGTGCTCCTTGGGATGTTTGAAGCTTGGGAAATCTTTTTGTATCCAAATCCGGCTTTAAACTTCTCCACAACAGTATTATGGACCTGCCTGGTGTGTTCCTTGGTCTTCATGATGCTCTCTGCGCTTTCAACAGAACCTTGAGACTATCACAGAGCAGGTGCATTTATACAGAGACTTGATTACACACAGGTGGATTCTATTTATCACCATCAGTCATTTAGGACAACATTGGATCATTCAGAGATCCTCGCTGAACTTCTGGAGTGAGTTTGCTGCACTGAAAGTAAAGGGGCCGAATAATTTTGCACGCCCCACTTTTCATTTTTTTATTAGTTAAAAAAGTTTCAAAAATCCAATAGATTTCGTTCCACTTCACAATTGTGTCCCACTTGTTGGTGATTCTTCACATAAAATAAAAAATTTATATCTTTATATTTAAAGCCTGAAATGTGGCAAAAGGTTGAAAAGTTCAAGGGGGCCGAATACTTTCGCAAGGCACTGTATATGTGTAAGGAATGTAGAGTCTTAAGTGTAGGAGTGATGTGCTGCCAAGGTCTGGTATTAGTTAGAAGTTTAGGTGCAGTTTTCTGACATATTGCAACTTGTAGAGAAGATGTTAGGCAGCCCATTAGAGTCAAGAGTTGCAGAAATCAAGCCTTGATGTTATAAATGCATGAATCAAGCACTCACCATTGGACATTGATAGAAATTGCCTAATGTGCACAATATTTATAAGGTGAAAAAAATCTTAATAAACTTTTTCCCTTGGGGCTCAAAAGACAGGGGAGGATCAAGTTTGACTCCCAGATTCCCAATTCCAGCTGACGCACGAATGGCTAAGCCATCCACCATTTCTGTGAGGCTCTCCAGCTTTTCCAGCTGACATTGTTTTCAACTTGTTTCAACACCGCTGGGGCTGGTTGGACAAGAGGTCAGAGACCTTCTGAAATCCAGACTTATTCTGGAGCCCAGAAAAAAAACAACCATATACATTCTAGGACTTAAGGAAAGGTCCTACACAGACAAGGTGAAGGAACAGAACCCTTTTAGTACTGAGTGCAGTGCATAATGGGGACCTGATACTAGTATTCAGAATCCTCAAAGGCCTTGACAAGGTCAGAGTATTTCAGAGTGAACATGAGACATAGGAGACATTGGGAACTACAGGAAAGTGCATTTAAAACAAAGAACAGAAGGACTTTAAATAGAGGGTTGTGGGAGTTTGGAACAAGCTACCAAGCCATTTTAAGAAATAGTTCAGGTGGGTAGCTGAGTCAACATGCATAGGCTGCAAAGGAACAAGTAAAGGTTTAAAACCAAAAGAAGGCTCCATGGTCCGAAAAGCTGTGTTTCTTTTCTACTCTTTTCAGCAAGGAATTAACCTTTACTTGTTCCATTTTATGAAATGGCTGGTTGAGATCCTGTCTACTAAAAATGGTCTGAATAGCTCCTCTCTGGATCACTGGAATTTGTAGCATATGAGTTGGAAGCCAATTTTATACAAAGACCATAGTGGTACGGTGTGCTGACAATTGCATTTGGAGGACAAAATGTGAAAAAAAAGTAATTCCAAACATTTAAATATATATATAGTTCCTTTATAAAGTATGATTTGATCTTCCATCATTAAATAAATATCTAAAAATTTTAAATTTAATAATAATAATTATTATTATTTGTATTTATTTATCATTATTCATACCTAATTACCTCAATATGATTTAATCTAGGATGGGACATTATGGGACTCAATAAAGTGCATCTTCTGCTGAGGTGAAGAACAATAGCCTGGCTGCAAATTTGATCTGGAGCGGAAGGGAGACACTGCTTTACCAGAGGAATTAAAGGGTGGATCTCTTTCAGCCAGGTGTCCCCTACTCTTTCTAAAAGTGCTGTGGGATGTTTAATGACCAAATCAGGACCTTGGTTTAACATCTCAAGTACAGTACATTCTAGATGACAGTGAGCATGGTCACCAGAATGGTCACCAGAATGAGACATTAAAAATTACGGTCCAAAGAGCACCACCAACTGAACCACCAACACCACTTTTTCAGCAGCAATCTGGTCTTTCATTGCAGCACTGACCATCCTGCTAGGTGGTGGGACAGCTGCTGCTTTGCTTTGAGTATATTTCAAAGTCTAATACTCATGAAAAGTTCCACATTAATTCATAGCTTGGGTGCCTGCCACTACATATCGTGCAAATTCTTTCTTTGCTAATGAATTGGCATTGGGCTGTGTAGTCATTTCATTACACAGACAACCTCCCCAATCATGTGCACTGTTCTGCAGGTCAGCCAATCCACATTGCCAGAAAATGAGTGATTTTCTGTGAAACTGTCAGCACAATTGACTGTCCATAGGGTGATTAATGGTGCTAAGAATGCAAGAGTAAACAAAATCAATACACACATTGTTTAGTAATAGAGCACAGATACAGGAATACAAATTGCACTGCAAACAACAAAATAAATTAAGACATTGTGGAATGGCAAACAAGAAAGATAATCGCATCATTAAGCAATTTTTATTTGAGAAAGCCATGATCACTCAGCACCTTATTAGATGAGGCATTTTTTTATTTTAAGATAATTCTTCAGTACTGTATGTCACCAAAGGGGTTTCACAACATTAATGTCTTGCATTTTTAAAAATAATGCAAACGTGAAGTTTGGGACTGATGCCTGCTCTTAACTCTCATAAATTTAAAATATACAGTAATGACAAGGAAGAGTAAAAGAAGGTACAATTTCTTGCTTATATACTGTATAACTTTTCATTCGAAAGTTCTTTATATACAGGAGGGGGATCCACTTCATCACTCGCTGAAGTGCTGCCCCTACCTGTGCGGTGTGAGCTCTTATATCACGGCTCCGGAGGACCGTGAGAAACTGCGTCACTTGTTGAAGAGGTTAGCATCAGGGAGGCCATACCTGTGCAGAAGGCATAAGGGACTCCAGGGTTAAAATATCCAGTCTTTTGAATTGGACTGCAGCATTTTAATGGCTCAGTGGTCAGGACCTCAGGTTCACTCCCCATTTGAAGGACAGCTCCTCCTGCACTACGGTGACGCCAGTATTAGTTTGTATATTTTAGTCCACAGAGAAGAACATCACCTGCTGGCCCACGAGCACTACTCTCTTAGTAGATCCTGGCCCTGCTTGGATAGCTCCTGCGACCTGACAAGCTTAAGGCTACAACACAGATGTGTTTGTTTAATGCAATCAGATTACTGTACAAAACCTCCTGCAGGCACTTTCAAAAATTGTTATTATTAATGAACATATTACTTTTAATTTAATTTACTTCAAATGTGCAAACAAGGAAAACACCAGTAAGCGTCTACTGGTACAGTACCAGTATTCGTTGCACTTCGCTGCACTGGACTTGCAAGTCTTTCGTGCTCCCCAACACTCTTTATCATGTTTACCATCTCCTGCAAGCTGCAAAAACACATGCAGGTGTTTTTTTGCTCAAGAAACCTTTTTTTTCCTAATTAAAAATGTGGTCTTTTGACTTTGCTCTTGGTCAGCAGTGAACAACATAAATCACTGTATGGCTGAGATACTGTACTATTTCCTTTTATGTTTGTACGTGTTTTCTCTGACTTGCAAACCATTATATATTCTTTCTGCTGGAAATGTAATTAATCATACCTCTTGCAATTGTTTGCCCTTTAGTTAATTAATTTCGGCATATAATGAAGGGTTATCTTTAAACTGTTTGTTGATATCCAGAGTGGCCATTTATTAATTATTATAATTTATAAGTAAAAAACAATAATATTTCCTGCATTAAAAAAGAAGAGTCTTAACTATTGTAATCACTTAATTTCATCTTTACCAAGCAAAAAATGGCAGCACTGCTTTAACGTCTTAAAATATATAAAAAATGTTATACAAGTTATTTTAAATCGTCAAAAGATTCATAGAGCACCTTCCAAAAGTATTCAGACCCTTCTTATGGTATCATAGTTTTGAAATGACAAAATGATGAATAAGCATTTTTTAAACTTAGTATTTTATACAATACCTGATTGCTGAAGACTGCTAAAGGTAAGATACTTTACAGCAAATGTCAACAAAAACAAAGTAAAAAAAGTGTAAATACATTGTTTGCATAAGTATTTGGATCCATGAACTTAATATTTGGTGGAAGCAGTCTTCTTGGGTCGATACCAACTTTGCATACTGGCTTGGTGTGATTTTTGCCTATTTTTCTTGGCGGATTTGCTCAGGTTCCTCAAGTTTCTTACTTATGGACAACACAGTTTCCCAAAGATATTAAGTAGGAATGAAATCAGGACTTTTAGGACATTCACTTTCTACATTTATGCAATTTCAGTGTAGCTCTAGCCTAGGGTTTGGGAACATTGTCCTACTGAATTGATTTTTGGCCCAAATGTAAGTCTCGTAAACTAAAACATGTTTTACAGTAGTACTTTGCCCGTCCTTCCTATTAATTTTTTTCAATCATAAGAAGCTTTCCAGTCCCTACTGAGAAATATCCACACGCTTCTCGGCTTCTCGGCCTTTTGACTAAGATCAAGTGTAGTATCTGTTCTTATCAGTTTAATATCTGATACGTCCCCCATCGGGGGACCACATATTAAACGGATTTTTGGAACAGGGAGCTGGATCAGGAGCTTGCTCCGTCCTCTCCACGCATCGGCCCGGTATTGCAGCGCCTCCGGGAACGGTGCACTACCTTCCTGCAATTTCCCTCACGGGATCAATAAAGTATCTATCTATCTATCTATCTATCTATCTATCTATCTATCTATCTATCTATCTATCTATCTATCACATGGTTCTGCCATTATCATGCTTGACAGGTGGGATGGTGTTGACTGAGGCACATCCTGTGTTGGGTCAGCACCAGACATAACAGTTTGCTTTTAGACCAAAACATTTCAATTTCGTCTTCTTTGACCTTGGATTGAAAACTCTTTACTTTTCATGGTTGGGTCTTTTCTTGAACTTCACTACTTGATCAAGGAACCGCAGAGAGATGTGTTTTAAATCAAGAGAACCATTATTACTGCACACATAAAGAGGCATTTCAATTAAGTGTCACGGACGTCCAAAGGGACTAACCGTGGGGAGCAGGAGAGCGGAAAAAGACCCATATGCGTAGCGGCGAGACGGGAAAAAGGCCCGGGCTCATTAGTGCAAAGAGTTCAGGAATGCCGTATAGAAACCAATGGAGCGGACGTGGGGCGCCCTGGTGCTAGGCGGGTCTCAGAACATCCGAACGTCAATGCTGAGCGAGGGCAGAGTGCAAGACCCGGAAATATATAGCCCAAGGGAAAGAGAGGGACAGGAAGGACAGCAGACCAGAAACTAGGGACAGGACAGAGAAGGAGCGCCCTCTGGCTGCAGAGGGCGTGACATTAAGTTTATTTTGTGCACCTACAGTAAATTAATTTAGGCATGCCACAATGGGTTTAAATTCATATGTAATCATGACTTTTCTACTTGTCTTTCATATTAATTATCCACTTACTTCTTTCTTGTTATTTTTTTACGTGAATGTGTGGAGCAGGTTGTGTATCAAACAGACATAAATTGCTACTTGAAAGTGTTATAACTGCAAGCTTCAAAAGCATCAAGATGTGAAAACTGTAAGGGTCTGAAAACCTTTAAAAGGAACATTTGTAACGCTACTCTGAAAAGGTGATCCAATGCAGACGCATGAAAAGGTGGCAGGTTTGAAGGCGAACAATCCAAAACAAGGAGCTAGATCGTAGTCAGAGGGCGAAAGGTAGGTCGAAATCTGATTAAGACACTAGAGGCAAACTATCCAAAACGTGAGACGGAGTCAAGGTCGAAAAGAGGAAGGTAGGTAATAATCCGGTGAAGACACTGGTGGCAAACAATCCGAAGAGCAAGGCGAGATCCGTAGTCTGAAGACGAAAAAGGGGGAGTCAAATTCCAGGAAGACAAAAGGTAAGAAACGCTAGGTAGAGCTCACGAGAAGTTTACTCAATACCGAGCATCAATACGCGGGTAAGAGAGGCTTAAAAAGAGCAGCCTGCCGCACGGTAAAGCGTCTGATGATGAATTAACACGTGCGGCGGCGTTTGTAATTAACACCCTGCGGCTGGTGCTGATCAGTCCTCTTTGGGGCTGGTCTGGGCAGGCTGGTGGTCTTGACAACGTTATTTTTTTATGAATATACCCACAAACTGTGTCTTTATATCTCAGCTCACAACAATGACCCTTGCACCCACTGAGGTTGACTGAATAAGTACAGACATGCTCCTTGGAGACAAAGACCCACCCTGCCTGCCATTTATCTTTTGACACGCAATGAGCTCTGGTGTGACCTAGAAAAGGCCCTTCTTTGGCTTTTAACTGTTCTTATCTGCACTGTAAATGTCCTCCATAATGGAGCTTTGAACGCTTATGGTGTTAATATATATTAAACAACCTTACACAACAGAAGTAATGATATTTACTGGGCAGCATCTCCTTTTTATTAGCTTGGTCTTGAAGTGGCTGAAAAATAGAAAGTGAATGGATTCCTGAACATGCACACTTTACCAAACAAATTAGCTCAGACGTTTTTGTTATGCAACAGGAAAAAAGGTGAAGTCATCAGCAGCCCCACTCACAAAGAAAATAGTGATCACTTTTTAAATTAACTTATTGATTTTATGTTAGAGCTGTGGCTCGAAGACTGAAATACATACAGAGACCATAAACTTAATTGTTTACTGTAATGGATTGATACAGTTCAAGGTTTTGACCTTATATCCCAGGGGAGCTAAAAACAAGCCTTTTTGAAATTTCCAAGTAAACTTTAATGTAAAAAGTGGAGTCTATTAAAGTTAGTATAAATACAGTAATACCGACACATCATACTACTCATCTGTGATTCTATATTCCATTTAGCTTTCGTGAACAATTGTGCTGTTTTAAGGCATGATTTAGAAAATGACAGGCATTTAGTCACAGTTTTAATGGGGAGGGTAGTGCGTAACCTTTGGGGCATGACAGGAAAAGCTCCCATCACTTATAGCTTGTAGCCTGGTAATGAGTACGAGACCAGTGTGTGAGGATCGGAGAGTGCACAGTGGAGAACAGGTCAGAAATATATGTGATACCGGTCAAGGTTGTGTGAATCAATAGAATAATTTTAAAGTCTGTCCTTAACTTAATAGGAAGCCAGTGTGGAGATCCCACGGAAAGTAGCTTTACGAATTTCAGAACTAGACCAGGCCAATATGTTGTGGTTAAATGCAGCACTATATAATATTATGAAATTTATTAAAATTAAAACTAGACTATAAAACAGCCCTGAATCTAAAATCATTTAAATATCATTAACAATATCATTAACAACTGTGAAAACACAACAATGCTGTGTGGGAGTTTAATCTAAGCTTGATTGAAAGGTTCATAGAGTTTATTTGACAGGGTTGATTAATTGTTGAGCCATAATATGTATGACAATTTCAGACAAAAATGGTTGAAACTAGCCTATAGTTATTCGCCTTGTCAGTAGCAGTTTGACAGCAAGCAACTCAGTAAAGAAGATGAAATGGAATCTAACAAACAAGGAGTGGGATTGATTTTATGAACTAATTTAAGAAAGCTGTGGGGGATAACCTGGGTAAGGTCAGTAAGAGGGATGCCAGCAAACCCATCTATAGGGGAAGCAGAGTAGGTGTCTCAGGGGTTTTGAAGCTGATTTCTGATGTTATCAATCCTACTGATAATAAATTCCTGAAAATCATTGCAGAGGCTTAGTGAGGCCGCCAGTCTAGATCAGCGACTCGGCTCCAGCAACTGGTTGATAGTGTAACACAGAAGCCTAGAATCTCGATAAGATATGAAAAACCGGTGGGTGTGACAAAGTGACATAGTACGTCTCTATTGAGACAATTGCTATTTCCAGGTCCCCGATTGAACAGTTGGACAAGAGTGCCCACATTTCAGCATAAGCTTACTTCCTATGTTCACGGAAGGCAGGGAGAGCAGATCACTTGTTTTCCAAGGGGAACAGTGAATATGACACATTATAATTGAACAAATCAGAAATCAGGAGTTTCCTGTTCCCTGTACTTGCTTGTGAGCAAGTGCTCATGTGGATCCACTTGGCTGCACATATCTTAGCCCATCTAGTCATAAATGTCACTTTTTAAGAATGACTAATAGATGATACCTTCAAAAAGTTTTCTGAAATTTTCTACTTTACAAAGTACAATTTAAAAACATGAATCATATAATTTATCATAATACTCTATAACTGCAGTACACCACATTAAAAGACAGTTAATACGGTATTTTACCATTTCTGACCAGAATAGAAATAACAAATACAACAGTTTTAACCAAATACCAGGGGATACCACTGTTTTTCAGTCAATGGTCTGTTTAAATGCTTTATGATTTTTAAGAGTTTTAATAATGTACAGTAGGTTATGTGTTAAGCGTATGATTAGCTTTACTTTCTTAGTGTTTATCTTAGTGTTTAACCATACGGATACATTTACAGTTAAATGTAATGGGATAAATGAACATAAAAATCTGTATTTCCTGATGACCTCTGTGCCAAATTGTCTTTATATATAAGACCTACTTTGCAATCAAACAAATAATTATCAGAGCAATATTCCTGTGAGTCATGGCACAGACTCTTAGACTTGCCAGGTGTGGCATGTACATTCTCTTTGCTTAAACATGACATTCTTCTCTCTCTGGATCCTGTCTGGATGTTTCTACTTACTGGAATAAAATGGACTTAATTTTCACACACCATCACCACAAACTGGCTGATTAGTTCTCCTTGATTGTTCGCTTTGGCAGCTCCGCCTTCTTCAAACATCCCAGTCAGTTTTTCATCAAGGCAGCTGCCCATGTGTAGCATCAGCTCAACAACTCGATAAGAATTTTAACTTCATTGGCAGGCGGAATTCATTCTAATATTTACTCCATATACTGTATGCAGCTATTCTTTTGAATGGGCCAGCATTTCAGTTTCTCTCCAGATCTATCTGTCTTTCCAATTTCTATGACAATCTTCAACAAATTTCAATCTCTCTATTGTGACAGATTCTTTGTTAGCAAACTAGGAAACTAAGGATTCATGATCGGCCCTTTCCCCATGCTCTCTCGCTGGAGGATTAGTCCAATAGGGGTCACCAGCCTCAAGTATTCCATCAAAAACACGAACTCAATATTGATCTTTCTGCTCCTTGTACTACTTCAACATGCAGTGTCAATAGCCTAATCCCTGAGCATAATCCTGATCATTGATAATGGTAACCGTTGACTATGCCATTTCATTGATCAAAGAAGATGAACAAAATGCCTGGCGTATAAATATCACATATATTTCTAATGTTTTTAAATTCCTACCCTCTGGCACTTTTTTGTCTGCTGGCACAATGATTTGCAATGCATCTCAGGTTTTCTGCTACCATGATAACATATCTGAAGTGTTCTCTTGGATTCTTCTTAATACTTACTGTGTGATTTATTGTGTTTCTGGCCACTATTCTTGACTCCCACTCCTTCTGTCTTCTTTACTTAACATGGTGACATTCACATACATCTTATTTCATACCTGTAATCCTACTGTACCAAATGAGAACTGCTTTCCCTTCTGCCCACCACAGTTTTGCCTTGGGCATCCTAAAGTTCCAACATCCAACACTAAAGTTAGTTTTTTCCCTTCTCCTGTGATTTCCTCTATCACTGAATCTTACTGAAAGGCAATTGCAAAGCAGAAATTATACTATGGCAACAGTTCCTAAATCAATGATGTTCCATTACTTTCTTCTACAGTGATTGCTTCTTGTGCCAGGATGACCTGCCCCTTTCATCAGGTAAGAGCGTTGTAACAGGACACATTGTTTGCTAATATTCAGAACAGGTGCCTGGAGAAACTCATAGCAGATATCTGCAGATTATATTAGTAATTTGCAACTTGGAAGCTTAAAATATGTTGGGACAAACAGCAGGATGTTCACTCATGAAATCAAGGCACTCATTAATGTCAGAGTGATTTAACTGTTCAAGCAGAAAGTCTGAATTAAAAAAAATAAATACATACATTTATACCTGGTACCTTGTGATTGTCAGAAATAGAGCCTCACGACACTTCATCTTCCACCTGAATTGGCTCCGTATTTGGGGAGCTGTGATGATCAACAGACAGATCGTAATGGGATCCTGTCGTACTCAATGCCCATGGTAAATGTGCTGACAGGAGCCAAACTGCCTGAAGAGTATTTGTATGCATTAAGGCTGGCTAAATATAAGGTGATGAAGTGTGGGCACTTGGAGGACGGGTCAGTGGGAATATTTTTGGACATGGTTTTCAAAACCAGTTATGCCGTCTGGGATTTTCCAGGATGACTTAAGTGAAATGTGTTTTTGTGATGTTCTTTAGTAAGCTGAAAAATTGGAAAACAACACAGCAGTTTTTGCTTCTTTCTTTTTGAATGTAATATATTTTTACTATGCCTCCCTGCTAAAGAAAAGTGACTGAATATAAATAAGCTAGAAATGGTAGCCAAGGTGAAACTAACAGAAGCTTAGCTGGCACTGAGCTTAGTGAACAGATGGTAAACCTCATTGTCTGTGGCACATCTCGAATGGCCTTTTTGGTAACCTGCAGTATCTACACATGTGGATAAAAAGAATTATCAGAGGAAATTGAAGACAACACCATTGAACATCCATGTGAAAAATATCTAAGTATACTGTTTGAATTATACACCTTATTAGACATTGTATTTTTGTTTCCACCATAGCAGTTAACTGAGAAGTTAAAAGAATAATTTATTTATTACATATTGTATATTTAAGTATTTGTTTTCAATAACTATACAGGATACTCTCTTCAATTATAGAATACACGCATAACATTGACATATACTGTAAAATTTGGACCACATGAAAAAAATGTTATGCATGTATTCTCTAATTGAAGAGAGCATCCTTAGACAGAAAATGGTTCTATTGCTTTGTTAACTTTAAAATGTTATTTTTTGTCAAGCATCATTAATAGAAGCTAAAGATCTTTCTGCCAGAGAACATTTTCAGTATAAAAGAGCCATTTATACAGCTGTCTGCACTTGAGTTACACACCATATACAGTACAACATATACTGTATAAGAGCTACTCTGTTGATTGCTAGCTATTAGATACTGAAGATAATGAAACACTTCAGAAACACAGCACATTTTCACCACTAATTATAGTGAAATGCTGTCTGATTGCCTCAATCTGCTTGAATATGGTTTCATGAAAGGATGTTGAAATGAGCTATTGCATATGTACAGCTTTTCAAATATCTTTGAAATCATTTTCTCTTGAGCATGTCATTTCTAAAACTATAACAACATGTGTGTTGAGAAGCATCAGCTGTCTTGTGCACATATATAAATGTAAAAACGTACAAATTCATCAATGGAAAATAATGTCAAAGGAACATGCTTTGGGAATACTATTGGAAGGAACATCCCAACATAAAGGCATTAAGGCATTTAGAGCTTATGTATCATCATACCTCAGCAGTGTTATCACAGAAGAAATCAACAATAAAAAACCCAACAAGAGGAGTATTTTAAGAACAGGATAAGAACACATGAATGTCACAAATGACCCGCTCAGCAATCGCGAGGATGGACCCTGTGCGGTACCTCCGGTGGTCAGGAGACAAGCAGGTAGCTTCCAGAGCAAGCGAAGGCCAGGTGAGAGATGTGGTGAAAGGCAAGTTCCGTGGTGCGAAGAGCGAAGAGCGAAACCAATTTCAGGCAAAGAGCAGAGGGTTTTGGAGGGTTTAAATATTATCAGAGGAGGAAGGTGTTCTGATGGATGGAGAGTTGTGATTGGCTGATTGGCAGGAGCGGTGTCATCTGGAAGAAGTGCTCGGGGCTGGAGTGTAATTAGCACGAGTGCGCTTCCGTGTGGGAATCTGGTTGGATGAAGGTGTGACAATGAGTGATCTGTTCCCAGCAACTACAGCTTTGGATACATATTCAGTTGGGCACTTTTGAAGACACCTTTACTTTTGTAAGGTAAGACACATCATTCTTAATATAATAAGACAGCATCTATCATTGACTCCTTTTTCAAGCAATTCGATTATATACAGGTAGCATAACTTTTGTGAAGTGCTCTGTTCAAAGGCACAGCATTAGGACTACCACCAGGAATTTGGACAACCCTCTAACTACGCCACACAGCAGCCAGACCATGCCTTAAGGACAAATCTTGCAGCTTAGTTTGGGAATCATTGGGGAGAACAGTCCCCAAAGGTACTGTAGATGTTTTATTTTGAATCACTGTTACAGTATGTGTCTTATTTGACTATAGCAAAAAAAATGAAATGTTAATTGGTGTCTTTCTAGGGGAAGTACACTGTTTTGACAGTAGTAGTGTGATGGGATGCGATGACTGTAGTCCAGTCAATGTCCACTGAAGGAATTTCCTTGATGTTGTTGATAGTTTGTGTTTTTACTGCACAGTGTGATATTAATCCAGCTTGAGAACTGTGCTCCTCCCAGTGTTACAGCAATTTCTATGTCAATATTCTTAATCCTTCTGCATGAAAATGCTTGTCTCTATGTAATAAGGGTCACTCACGACAGTGTAAATCTTCATAAACTTCATAAAAAGTTCATAAATTTAACCTTGTCATGCACCTGTGGAATGAACTGGATAAACACTAACCAGTGCAACAAATGCAAAAAATAACATTGGTGATCAAGAAGTTGGATGTGTTTGCTTTTTTCCCTTAAAGAAGAGATTTTCAGTTTTGCTGTCATTTTTACATTCAGGTGCAATTTCTTTCTATACCATAGTATCATATCTCTGTTTGCCAAACTGTGAACAGTCATACCAAACTCACCTCTAACAATGTTAATCCTGTCAATCAATCAGTAACCACAACAACCTGCTATGAAAGACCATCAGTGCCACCTGTAATCTCCTGTTATTTAAGACCCACCATTGTATCCTCTAGTATTTAATATTAGACCCTGGTTACTAGTCTGAAGTATCTTATCTTCTGTGCCTTGACAGTGCTTGTTTTCACTTTGTTTTCCTGGATTACCCCTGAACTGTGCCTTGGTGTTCTGCCTGCCTTGCTGTCTTTGACTTCTGTTTCTGTGTATACCTGTAGGGCTTCACTCTGAGTTTTCCTGGTTTTGACCTCTGCCTGTTCCTGGCTGTGATTTTGGATTGTATTTCTGATTGTTTTTAATGAACCTGTACCTGAACCCAGTCTTCAGCCCTAGGCTGCTTCACTGTTATTGTGAGTACAGTGGTGTGACACACAACAGATAATATAATTAAACCTAATTAATGCATGAATCTTCATCATCTACTGCTAATCAACTCATATCAAGTGCACAGATCAATTAATCTACTTCCTTTGTGCCTTTATCTGTTGACAAGGAATCACACCTGGAAAGAAGGAAATAAGGAAATAAGTAATATGCAGAATCCAAGATTTAGAAATCGTTTGTCTTTTAGTGTGGCTTCACAGATTATGACTCTCTAACAATGGTTGATGACTTTAAATTAGCCTGTCTTAAACTCTGACTCAGGCGATTAATCTTAGCAAACAAAAACTGCTTTTTTGAAGTTTTATGTTTTATTCGCTTCACCTTTTTTATATGACAATGCACTTTCATTAATTAGCCTCCTCCTGCTTCCACTACATTTCCAGCTCTGCAGCTGTCCCTTATTTAACTCCTCTCTCTGAATGGCAGGGTCCAGCTTTCTTATCCTGTGGCCAGGAGGCTACCTCGTAACCAAGCTGGTTAAGCCAGAATTTATTATACTTAAATACTCATGAAACATTTGCAAATCATCTGATTCTTAGGTGTCTTTATGACTCAAGAACTTTCAAATCTTTTTTAGAATAAATGCAAGTGTAGGTTTTTCAGATATACAGCAGAAGCTGTGAACATGACAGTGTGTTGTAACTCACAAAGCACGTTATCATTTTTTTAAGAAACTTCTTGTGATGGTTGCTGAAGATAAATATATTTTTTAACTAAAACCTTGATGTAGACAAGTAATTCATGTTAATGGGGGATAATGAGTAAAATGGTCCAAATGGCATCTTGTTTGTATATTTCTTGTATTCTTTGATGCCTTTTACTGCAGTATTGTGGGTTGTCTGCTTAATGAGATTAAATACTTTTATAACACTTTTAATATCAACTTTCCCGATGAGGAGAAGAATTTATGTAGGGAGAATAAAAAATGAACACTTTCCTTTTTTTGTTTTAAAAATATGCCAGCTGGGATTATGTATCTCCTGCTGTGCCAACATGACAATACATCCTGTGAGATCTGCTGGAGTGACATCAGATTAAATGACAGGTACAAGAATTTGCTAATTCAATAGCAAAATGTATTAATGTGCCTGTTTTGGCCACATTGAAACTTTTTGTGCTGTGAGGCTGGGTTTAGTTTTCTTGACTTCAGATAAATTATTTGAAATTTAGCAGTTTAGGAGTTTCCAGATTTAAGGAAAAAAATAGAATCTGGACAAGAGGTGAGATCAAAATCAGCAGTTGCTGCAGCACTCATCTCTCCTGAAGGCCTACTTCAGCCCATGTTGGTTTTTGATAGTTTTTGATTTTGTAGTTTTCTCTCAACTGTAATGTGTTACTATAAGATGTCTATATAAGCAATACACTGCATGCAAAATTAATTTACAAATATGAGTGACATACTGTAAAAATAATACACATCCTATGTATTTTAAAGCAACACAGTAGATGTATTTGGTTGAATTTTATTTACATTATGTCTTATATTGTCACAATAGAAATTCAGAAGGAATACAAAAAGGAAATGATGAATATTGCATTTGGAAAAAAAAAATCATGAACACTGGGATGAGAGACCTCTGAGGAAAATCAGTTGCTACTATAAGTGGTGTCAATGGACCAGCAGGTGGCGCTCTTGCTAACTGCCACTACTGATGTTAAGAGGTAGTTATTGTGACAGAGTGGGTTTTCGGGCTGCCTTCTGCCGGCGGAGAATCGATACTTCTGGTAGAAGTAGAGAGCCAACGTGTAGTCTCTGAGTTGCATTTCTTCATACCCTCAAGTTTGAACTAACAGCGAGAGACTCTTGGGCGCTGATCGGGAAATAATATGGACGTCCGCTGTCTTGCAGCTGATGCCGGGGTTCTGAGGCGAACAGAAGGGGAATCACGTGAGAATGTTTTATAAGGTTCTTTAATTAGGACCCAGGTGGTGCCGATTCCCATTCTCATGCGAAACAGGGTAGAGAGGGAACAGCTGGAGGGCCCTCTAGTGGTGTGCAGTGGAAAAACTTTTCACACTGTCACATTATCAATGAACAGAAAACAAATCTGTTACTAAAAGCAATAAGAAACAATGATTCCATCATAGCATTTGCAGAAAATTATTTCTATTAAATGTATTGATTTATACAACATTAATAAAACATGATAGGTTTATAATCCAATTTAAAATATAATGCTGGTTACCATTAATGATAAACAAAAGGCTGAAAATTAAAGTATCAATGAAATATGACTGTACACAAGTACAGTCTTCATATTAGGTTTGGCAGTTAATATTCATAAGGATTTCTCTTAAAAAGGTTTGTACCAGTCATTGTGCAGTATGAGACACTTGTGAATTAGATATAAACAGGCACATTGAATAAGCATTATTTTTATCAAAATGTTTAAAAATCCATGACTGTTTTGTTTTAGATCTTCTTCAGGACAGGAGTATAAAGAAAGGACTCAGCAAAAAGTCGTATTGGAAATATCATGGTAACCTCACTTGTTTTGAAAATAAGATAGGTTCATACGTTCTAAACAGAATCCAGTCTTTTCTAAAATCTTGCTCATAATAATACTATAGAATTATTGGGTTTTATTTTCACCTGAGACATGGAGAATGTGAAGGGGATTCACAAGAAAATTCAAACTGTTCTAGTTATATTATATATAATACCTGAATATTGTACTCAAAACCAAAATTTATGTCACGACCACTAACCGGCCCAGACCAGCTCCTAAGAGGTCTAATCAGTTCCAGCAGCAGGGTGATAATTACAAACGCCGCCGCACGTGTTAATTTCTCATCAGACGCCTTACCGTGCGGCAGGCTGCATTATTTAAGCCTCCCTTACCCGCATATCGCTGCTCGGTATTGAGTTCACTTCGTGTTGCTCTACCTAGCGTTTCTTTCCCTTTTGCCTTACTGGATTTTCTGACTTCACCTTTTGCCTTCGGACTTTGGTTCTCGTCTCGCCCCTTGGATTGTTTGCTACCTGTGACTATTTTCGGAATTGACCCTGCCGCTTTTGTTTCGACCACGAACCTGTCTCTCGTTCTGGATTGTTCGCCACCAGTGCCTTTACCGGATCTTGACCTACCTTACGCCTTCGGACTACGACTCAGCTCCTGGATTTGCGCTGTTCGCTTACTCACCTCCCAAGGTCTCCTGCATCTGCATCGGATCCTTTTCACCACAACCTAGCTGCGTTACAATTTAAAACCAAAAAATTGACTTGAACTATTAACGTACTCATATTTTACAGATTTGGTTTTATTTTTAAAATTACTCAGAATAATTATAGAATTATATTACTCTTACTATTCAGACCATTGTGATTAAATACACTTACCCATTGTGAGCACTAATATAATACTGTCACATTGCTACAGCGAAAGCTGGGTATGCTGACATACAGTACAGCATGTTAGTACACTGGAACTGACGATAGGCACATAAAACAATCAAGTCTTTTGACACATAATTAAGACACAGTTTCTAGACCATTAATCTTCATGATGATAATAGTAAATGTAATATATGGGCAACAAAATTTTCTAATGTGAAAAGTATTCAGGTAACCGGTACCTGCTGTATCCTATTATAAGACATGGTAGCCATGTACTATAGGTTACTATGTAGCCAAAAATATAACTATAAAATAATATTTTGGTGGCTTTTAGCAAATGATACTATCTTGAGACATGTTAAACAAAAAGATCACATTAGAAAAATAGATAAATGTTTTTAACACACACAATAAAGAAAAAAGCCAGGCAAACAGGTCAATATTTATATACAAACTGTACACATCTCATTTGTTTATCAAGCACATTATTCTGCATTTACCTGTATAAATATATAATAATTTAGTAAATGTATTTTCATAATTCATCTGTAGTGCTAATCCCCACATTGAACCTCTGAAATTAATTCCACAATTGCTTCTCTTCTTGTGCTGTCCTCTGCCAATATAAGGACTGTGAAGCATATCTTTCCTATATGTGGAGCTGGTATTACAGTCTCAGAGCCACATCGTTCTGATCAGATAAGCTTAATTAGTGAGGCCATGCATATTAAATGGTCACTGTGAAGCAGACCAACAGCCTTGAAGCACAACGTGTTACTGATGTTACTGAATTTGCCTGCAGGAGTTTGTGTTAGAATACACATTACTGACAACACATTTGAGCAAATTAAACTTTTAGGCACTGTATTGACCAAACAGATTGTTGTTTTGAATTTTTTTCTATACTTGGATGCTAAGAAAAATGAACGAATTGACTAAATAGGCTGAATTGCCTCCTCTAGTTTGTAACCTTTCTTAATTAAAGAAAAAAAAGCTCTCAAAGTGAGAGTATCATTTAGAGGTCAAATGATAATTGAAAGCCATCAATGTAAAACAAGTAGCAATTGTTAAAACACTAAATAGTTTGTCTTAATCTCGCCAGGATTGCATCCAAAATTAAAGATGTAATCTCAGGATCATAACTTTTATTGTGTTCAAATAAGGTGTGAAATTCCAACAGAAATACTAAGCATAAATGTTAGGATAGAATGTAATTTCTTTAACTACTGGTGACTAAAAAATAATTTGTGCAATAAACTTAAAGGGGAACTGCAGTCCAGATTTCTCAGACAGGTAATTAAAAAAATGACAAATTTCAAATTAAGCACAAAATTAAGAACCGGTGAAAGTATTGTATGGTCACCATGTTGTTGCAAACCCCTGGTCTCACCTTGGGCAACAACGAGATTTCTAGAGAATTGCTACGTGAAGTGGCTCTTCCTGCTCACTAGTCACTTTAATAACTAATGTAATGTGATGTATGAGCGAAAGTACAGGTTGTGCAGTAGATATTTCACCACAGAAAGATTCCAACATGATCTGCATGCAGAGTTAATAAGTAAATTCCATTTATAAGCAAAACTGTCACAAAGGTGAGAGCAATATTTCTATTGGATTAATAAGATTAATTCATAAACCTGCTTGTTTACGATGTAATAGAGCTGCTTCACGTCACTAGGTACGTAATTATGTTACCTCATTCTGAATCGCAGAATATGGCTTTGCGCACACCTGGAGATTTAATCTATTTTGTGATGTAAATTGGAGGTTTTACAAGTTAACATTTAGTGTACATTTCATTTTTATTGCGGTTCGAAATGCACTCATCAATGCTGACTCTTTCCAACTCTGAAATACAAAAATAGCATTGCAGTTTCCCTTTAGCTGAGCATTGCTGCAGTACAGTGAGGATTTTGTATGCTTATCACTTCTGGAACACTTCTGGGCTGTTTCAGAGTGCAGGCAAACAAACAATGATGACACATTTGAATAAGGGGCCAGATGCACAAAAGCAAAAGCTTAGCTAATTTGTCCCAAGATGTTTGCTGGAGGAAAGATGATACACATTATAAATGAATTTCAGATTATATTGATTCCCATTCACAGTGTTAATCTGGCCTTTCATTAATGCTAGATATCCTGATAAATATAACAATATGTATCTTGAGAAAAATAAATATTGTACCACTTACTGTTTAAAATTAAAGGTGTGATAATCACTTTTGATAACAGATAATTTCTTTGTGTTGGTTTCTAATTTCCATAAATTGCATTACAAAGAACCTTGCATGCACATCCCACTGCTGTGTATTCTGCATCTCAAGTATCCTAACAGAAATACACAACAAATGAGATCATTTTGATATTGAATGTTCAGACTTCAGGACTATTTCAGCTGAGAACGGGTTTTGTTTATGCATTTTACTGGAAGATCTCTGATTGTAGAAAAGAGAATATCATAGAATGATAATGTGAAACATGCTGACTTTTTATTTGAAGTTTACAATTGTTTAGGATTAAAGTCTGGGAAGTTGGTGCATATCTGTTGTTCCATCTGCAGAAAACCCTCTTTTAATGAAGATACAGTATAGGAAAAATATATACAGTATGTGCAGAAAAAAAAATCCCCCTTGCACATCTTTAAAAATTAGTGAAACTAAACACTATCTTTGACTTGTAATTATATTATAAATAAAATTATATTTGTAACACTATTTTTGCAAAATAAAATATGTAAGTTTTGTTTCTTTATTTCAGTACAGGGACAAATTCAAATATTTATATTAAATATTTTGTAAAGATTTTTTTTCTTTCAAAGGACCATCCATTTTGTATTCATATTCACTATATTAACTCCTCATTATTATTTCTACATAACACACTTTTAGAAAACACCACTACTGTGCACATGCTGTTTGGTGGAGTGGCATGACTGCATTTTTTCTCCTCCTGTTTGAAATACTGGCATCTTACATGCTTATGTAGCGCCCTGTCGTTCACAGAGTTGCCCCAGAGAGACTGGATGAATCACTACTGCACTCATTGACATGCCATACCTTTCACAAGCACATATTTTTCAGTCATTTTACCACTTTGTAACCCCTGTATGCTTGAATATCAATTTTAATTTTAAATTCAACCTTTACCGTGACATATTGTTGAATGTCTCCTGTTCAATTGAGGAACAGTATACTTTGGAGACAAAGGACTGCATGAAGCACTTTCTTATGTTTCAGAAAAATTTATGTGATTACTGCTTTCTACCTCCCCAACTGAATTCCATATGTGCATTCAAAACACGTCGCGTGATGGCTTTGACAAGATCTGGAGCTGTAACTATTTTCTAACTAAATAAATACCTGCTTTATTTTTGCAAGAAAACTTAACACGAAGACCAAATACAGCACTAAGGAATGAAATGCAATTAATACATGTAATGTATGAAATAACACAACTTGCCACAGTAATGTCTGAAAAGAAAAAGAAAAGAAGTGAAATTAATTTTATGGCCATTTTACAGTACATCTATCTAGAGCAGCATCTTTGTAGACCAGCTCAAGGGCAATAACTCAATAAGTATTCAGCAGTTTGTTGTTACAGTAGATGTAACTACAGTTGCTTAATGGTTTAGCCCTGATAGAGTTTAGCACTGGTCCCAAAGCTGATGTAAGCATTAAGCATGGAAGCCATTAGTGGCAGTCACTACAGCAGGGGGGTCTACTCTAAACTCACAGAATGACACATAGTAAGTTAAACATTATGTATCTGAGAAAGATATGGGTATTATTCCATTATGCTTATCATGATTCACCTGTATCTATACAAATATTACTGAATGTCTGTCTTACAGTGTATAAGACATTTATATTCTCGTATCATTTGCTGGATGATAATGTTTTTCTTGAAACTGAAATCTGGTCACAGTTAGAGCTATAGTGTATCTATAGTGTATTTGCATGGAGACAAAATTTAATTAAAAGTTTTTCTAACTGTGTGGTTGACAAGACTTACGTGAGTGACTGATTGAAAAAATATATTGATTGTGGTACAGTGTTTAAATATGTCAATTACAAAAGAGAGATTTCTGAAAAAAAATGCTTTTTTTTAAAAAATTAGCTGTGGGTCATCACCACATCACTGCCTAAATACAGATTAATGTTACTTGTGCCACAAAGGCATTAAAGTAGTTCAAAAGAAAAAAACCAAAACAGAACAGATTGAGTTTTCCAGTCAACAACAAATGAAGAAATTGAGCATGAGACCTGTGTTAACTCCGGCTCTCCACTTGTGAACAGCACACTGTGCAGACCTGATGCACAGACCAGGGAAACACCAGGCACGATGATGAGGAAATAATCTGAGATCTACAGCAACTGCAGGGGCAGTGGATTGGAATGTTTGTCTGAATGAAAGAGGACATGTCACATGAAAGTACAAATGGACTATGTGTCATGTATATCAGTGCTATATCATATTAAATGAATAACAACATATTAAATAGTAATCAAAATTATTTATTTTATTATGATGCTGCTAGTGTGTTATTACAAAGGAGGGGAAGGGAGAGTGGGTAATAAAAGTATTTGAATCAGGGCCTGTAATAGTTAAGTTTTGCATCTGAAAGACAATTAACGTTCTATTTTTACAACCTACTGCTGGTGATACTGTTGTTCTTATAAACCAACATTGATTTAAAAATATTTCTGTTGTTTTAATTTTAATAGAGATCTCAGAATGTAGAATTTTGTACCTCAACAAAATAAAGTTAACAGAGGTTGTTATGAAATAAGAATGTAGTATAATAAAACCTGTTAAAGGATCTTAGGAGGATAAGTATCAAGAACCAATAATGTTATTGTTTTTTATTATGTATTTAATGCCATAAATTAAGGGTATATTTTTCATTTTGACTGTAAATATGTTTTTTTTTATGTTACATGTTTTCATTGACCATCGCATTAATTCTCTCTTTTTAGTATTGTAAACTTCAATGAAGACTTTTTCTGTGTTCTTCATACATATTTCAAGGTATAAAAATATTGTTAAGATTACTAAATGGCTGGTAGAGTACATTTCAGCCATAACAAGGGTAGAAATTAAGATATTCAGTGGCATTTAATGGAATTTAGTTTAGTTCCACATGCCTATAATTCAAAATAGAAGTTACATAGGCCATCCTTATTCATCCATCCATTTTCTAACTGCTACATCCAATCATGGGCCGCAGGGGAACCAGATCCTGTCCCAGCAAGCAACAGGCACAAAGCAGGATACAACCTGGACAGGATGCCAGTCCATCACCAAACATGTACAGTACACACACATACACCCTGGACAGACACACACACACAAACACGCACATGCACACACATAGCGGTGCTAAGTTTCTCATAAGCCAATTAATCTACCAGTAACTTTTTGGACTATGAGAGGAAGCCCATACAAACACAGGGCGAACACACAAACTCCACACAGGCAGTATCCCTGGTCCAGAATTAAACCCGGTGCCCCACCACTGCAGGAAGTAATGCTAACAACTGCACCACCCCATCACATCACCCGTCCATGTTCATGTTCAATCAAAAAATAGCCCTTCTTAATACACCTTTTTGTTAATTTTTTTAGGTGATGCAGTGATACCTTATACCATGTAGAATAAAAATACAGAATGTAAACTGCCAGTCTTGTGCTGGTCTTTGGGTTCACTGAAGGCACTGATATAATATCCTGTAAGGTTAAAGGGGTCCTATCATCTACACAATTTTTAGGTGGCATAATTGCTAATTGCTCTATTCAAAGGTCTTTCAATGTCATAAAGAGCAGGTATAAAATACTTCTTACTACAAGGTATCACTAAGTTGAATGTAACACAAAACATAAAATTTATTATTTTAATTTCCCTCTTGCTGACACAGAAAAGTTATAATCTCATACATTCAAATTATTAATTTAATAACAACATAACTTGTTACTAATTCATTTTTTAACACTATTCAGCAGCATGCAGATATTACTAACATGGAAATACATTAATTTATTCAACATGGTACAAAACAAAAGCAAGATATAGCATATTGAAAGGTGTATGTCTTTGAGCCATAGACGCTCCATCAGATGAAACAGAACAAAGGTCTTCCAGTGACTCAGTCCTGGGAGAATGAAGGGGTGATTATTCTACTGTTTCAGACCTCAGTGTGTCATTACAACACTACAAGAATCTCAACCTAACAATTTACTTTATTGAGAAATATCTTACTAAGTTACTTCTGTGGAAACAAGAAAATCAGACTTGTTTTTTCTAAATTGTTTGCCTTTGAATTAAATTTAAAAAAACACTATTCAGAGTTGTGATTATTTTTTTATATTCCCACTTGTTTCCTTGTCTGGGAACTTCTAATTGTGCTCTTAAAGCCAGAAGGTCAAATTGCATAATTAAGTCAAAGTAACCTCTGCTTGCTTTGCAGACACCTGATAAACAGGAACATTTCCTGCAAGGCTGAACAACTGTCCATTAGCACAGAGTAGGATGGCTGCACAGTGGGAATCTGATGATTTCTAATTATCAGTTCTCTTGGCTTGTAGATAAGTAGAGAGAATTCTTTGTAGGAAAGGGCAGGAAAAAATAAGAGAAAAGTGCACCCTGAACAGAATAAAACAAATAAAGTATACAACAACTGCTTTGAGCAGCAGATAATGATTTTCTCTTTTTTAGGTTTAAAGGTGTAAATTATAAAACATCAGGTGGTTATCAGAGAGAGAGTCTCCTGTGAGTCAGAGATGTTTAAAGAGGGGTCTAATATTTTGATTTAAATACTACAGAAAGAGACAAATCAAGAACATATACAGTAGATTATTGAAACAAAAAGTTGTATTAGGAAATTAAGTTTTAGTAGAAAGCACTTGTATTGCTTAATTTGTAAGGGAACTTTTATGTATGCGAATCATCTTTCGTTGTTTTTCTTACTCAAAGAGCATAATGATCATTTCATTCAGATGATTTTTAAAAATTAATTAATATGAACATCTTGTGTAAAAATATCAGTTATTTTTCATATAAATTGATCAAATAAAAGGTACCGCTACAAACAAAATTAAAGACAGTGTAAACTGGAAATACACTGGAAATCACACAGAAAGTTTTTAGAAACATTTAGATATTACATACAGAATAGTATCTGTTCAGACCTAGCTTATCTTTGTGTTAATCCTAAATCAAATGTATAAGGAAACAAATAAATTGGGTTGTATTGCGAAAAAGAATAAATCAGGATCATGTCTCAGGGCAAGAAAAGAGGAGAGATTTTGTTTTGTTGCTTAATTTGTTTGTTAGCAGGATGGAAGTCACGAACATTTGAACATTAGCTCACAATGATGAATGTGGCTAAAGAAAATGTCAGAGCAATTTGCGCTAACTGATCCGGTGTTATCAAAATGAATCTCCTTGTTCGGGGGAGTAAGCTGTGAAGTGGTTACAAAACTGGAGATGAGGGAACTTCTTGGAAAAGAGGTTTGCTACCATCATTTATAGTTAGACACAAGTGAGAGCCATTTCTTCTGTCTTGAATGTTTATAAAAAATCACATTAAATAACTTCAAAATTACATCTTTCTACACGATGAACTCAAGCATGCGGTTTGCCCCTTAAAGTGCAGTTGAACTTTGACAATATTTGAAAGAACTAATCAAACATTTAATTAAAAAATAATGAAAAAATGTGATCTTCTCATACACTCTGCTGAGGCAGTAACTTCAGAATCAAATACTGGTGGGTGGGTGTCCTTCAACATGTGACATCCAGTCCCAATGGTGTAATAGGTCCCTACAATATATCACTGAAGCTGAATGCCGAAGACCTTGTAAAGATGATCGAAGTGGCCAAATATGCAACTGTTCAACTAAAACAACTAATAGCTCAGTGTGGAACAAGAAAAAGAAGTAATTCAATGCATTCTGGGCACCTTGCTAAGGTGAGACACAATTGTCATAATGAAAATTAAGGCTATACTTTTCCTGCTGTGCCTAGAAATAAAATTGAATGCCACCTAAGTCACGTTGATAATAGATTTATAGGGAGTCTAACATATATATATATACAGTATATAGTATATCATTACATTATTCCACAAGCTATGATAAACTTCATCAATGAAAGGAAACAAGTTAAGATTTCTGTACATGTGTGATCTCAGGGAAATAGACAGTTTTTACAAACAGCTCCTGTCAAGAGCAGAAAAAAAAACACAAGGCTATCATGTTCAAACTAGTTCACCTGTCAGAAGTCTCTTTGATAAAAGCAACACTGATGAGATGTAGGAGATCTACCACAATAATGTTAGAGTGTGGAAAAGGGTACATGAGTGACTTATGTGCTTGAGATTAAAGGGCATGAGACCTACTTTCAGAATGTGATATGTTGAAGATTGTCATGATCTTTAAACTTAGTGCATTTCACTTATGCTTTTGGTTACTGAATCCTGCAATGTGTCAAAATAGGGTGTCTAAGCAAAATCTCTCTTGACTATTTTCAGAAGATAAAAATTAAGTAATGACTGTTCTCTGACAATTTAGTTCAGCATTGCATGCTGAAAAAATTAAATCTTACTTTGTGTTGGAAAACCCCAGGCTCATAGTATCTAGCAGTCAGGAAGGAATGTCTTCATCAAGAAGTAAATACATTCTTTTTAAAAATTATTTTAAAATATCCGTATTTCCGAATTTAGAGCAAAAAACACACATATTGGCTTATAAAATTTAAATTATCTGTAGAAACGTTACCTCATAAATGTATGCTGTTCACATGTTTCTCAACACACATAGGAGATCATTATTAATTTTTATGGTTAACATGGTTGCCCATGATTCATAGTGACACAAATGATCAAAAATACATTATTGTTATAAGCAAAATAATATACAGATTGCCACAGTCATAGTCTTTGTGTATTGTGTAAGCAGAAAATGGATGATAAAACAAAATATCAGTTTTTAAAATACATCTTCAATTCAGATCATAAATACTAAATTCTGATTTTCCCATGAGTGCTATTGCAATTCCCAGCAAATTTACACAGTCTCATTACGAAGCATTTCATGTCTCATGAGTTTCAATGACAGCTCTGAAATCCCACTAGTCAATTGCTGTACACCATAAGTGTTGGGTGCACTGCTGGATGAAGATGTTTCTGAACAAATTGCAACATTGAATGATAGCAATATCTTACACTGTAGAAGATATTACTCTGACTGTAATCCTTGTTTGGTTATTATAACAATTGTAAAAGCAGAATTCTAACATTTCACATTGGACAATATACCAGTTTAATTAATATTACTTCTATAGTTAAGTAGTTGGCTCTGTTGTAATTAACTATGCATTTGATGTTGTGCATTCTCCTTGGCTTTTTGATTCCTACATTACTGAATAAGCACATAGCATATAAAACTGACTCTGTTTAGGCTCAGCATGAAACATATTAATGAAACAAATTAATGAGACATTTAACTACTGTACATCTTAACCATTATGGCACAATAACAGCAAAACAGTTATGATCATAAAGTATTTGGTAATTCTAATTTTGTGTGTAATTTGTGTTAACTTGGTGCAGGGCTTAGCATTGCTGCCAGGCAGCAGGGGCCCTGGGTTCAATTCATGGGGTGCAATCTGGGTGGAGTTTATATGTTCTCTCTGTGTTTGCGTGGGTTTCCTCTTGTTGCTCCGATTTTCTCCCGCAGTCTAAAGACATATTGGTAGATTAACTGGATTTTGGGAAAGCTGACCCTGGATTGTGTTTGTCTACATGTATGTCCGCCCTGTGATGGACTGGTGTCCTGTCCAGGGTGTATCCTGCCATGTGGCTGGATAGGCTGCAGCTCCCTTGGAACAAAGTGCTCATTGTTACAAAGTGTAACTAGTCTTACTATTTGTTAACCGATATCCTAGTGATTATTGTGTTGGAACTAACTCTCACTAATTGTTTACATGATAGGGCTGTTTATCATGTTGGACTATACAGTAAATTTCTTAAAAAAACAAGGGACAGTTGGTTATGATCATTTCTAAAAATAAACCTGTTGTTTTAAATTTATTAAAAAGGATTTTTACTGCAAATGTCTCAGTTCCTATTTTATTCACAGGTTTCATAAATAAAATAGATCTGACTTTCATTTTAAGCACAGATCTTTATATCTCAGTTTATGTTTAATCAGCAAATCAATATTTAGGAGGAAGCGGTGAAATGGATAAATCTCAGGAGAGAAGGATCATGAGCTCTCTGATCCACTTCATGTTGGAAAACAGGACACAGAAGGGAGTTAAATTTAATCATAACCTTATTTATTCAATTGGAAATCAGGACTGCATCTCACATAAAATGATTAACACTTTTAAGTATGTTCTTCAGAGCTTTTATGTTTTGCTGAACTGTTTCTATTATTGCAGATGTTTGCACAAATATTCCAAACTATTATGAAACATTATCATTATCAACAACATCACTACTGTCATCATGTGATACCCGAAGAAGGCTCCTCGGCCGAAACATTGCATTTTGTTTCTCCTCTTTTCAGCATGGAATAAACCTATTACTTGTTCCTTTGCAGCCTTTGCATGCTGACGTGGCTCCCCACCTGAACTACTTCAGCCTATCATGTTTACATGTACTGTATACTTACTGTACATGTACTGTAACATTTTAGTCTATTCTAAGTTTCAATTGAATATTGATAAATGAACAATAGCACATTTGTTTCTTGCAAAGTTAAGCAGTTAAGCTTGACAAAATTAATTTAAAAAATCCAACTTCCTTATAATTTCAAAAAACCTGTAATGATTTTTTTTAAAGTCTAAAATTAAGCATCAACAATGAATACCAGGATTGTATGCTGATTTTGTTTCCCAATTAAACAAAATAAAGAATTTGTTTTGCAAAAATGTTTCCCTTACAACTTTTTTGAGTGTTTGGGATTTAATATTAGATATACAGTAGATGCAATTCATGAAAAATATCTAACAACACCTCAGAACCTCTTGGCAGACATGGCCTTCATTTATTTTCTTCACTGAACCAATGTGTTTAAAATAAGAGAAGTTGAAACTAAATATTGCACTTGGTTTGAGCCCTCTTGGATATATACAGTACAGTACATGATTTACATATAGAGACACAATTTATATATATATAGTATATTCTGTATTTATATTGTCAGTTTTCTGATTTTATTGACTTTCTGGTTAATAAGGGTAAAAGCTTATCTAATCAAAGTTGTGAAAGTATTAGTATTTACAAATAAAACTACCGTAAATCAACTGTCATAAGCAGCACCCTGAGGTGAGACCCTGGAGACATGGATGCAGTTCCCATTCTGATATTTTTCTTTGCACACTACTAAGCAAATGAAAGCTGGCTCCAAAATATGCTTCTAATTAAATAAGATATTAAAGAGGCTCTAGCACTGAGCTTGAGTTCTAACTGAGCTTTTCCTTTAAATTATAAAATTGAATGAATAACAGATGGAACTGTGTCACGCATGTTGGGTACTGTCAGTAAGGAGGTAGATTAGGCAGAGCTATAAAAAAGGGATTAATTAACAGTATTAACCTGTACATAAAAAACAGATTAGTTAAGCAAAATCTAATTATGAGCAGAAATTCCTTAATCTTCCATAAGATAAATTGTTTTTGCCCTCAAACGCTTTGGAAAAAGTTAACCCTGCTGCCTTCTTCAGACTTAGCAGTGAAACTTGAACCAGAGGACTTACAGTAGGTGGAAGCTCAGGACCCTGACAAGAGCAGGCACTTTGTGCTGTGTGAGACTGTAACCAATTACTAGCATGTTGGTGAATCTGATGCTCTGACTTCTTCCATGAAATCATCTGATCGATTATCGACTAACCTTTCTTATGTTCTTCTTCTTTTTTTATGATTTTCTTATGTTCTGAGCATTTCTGCACGGTTCAGTATTTACTTTACACAGTCTTTGTAAGTCACAGTGTAACAAAACTGATTGAATGTTACAGAAGTAATTTTACACCTGAGGAAAGGTTTACAAGTCTTATCTGGAATTTTAACAATAATTATTTTATTATATTTTAAAAATAAATTCTTAAATCTCTTGGAATCATGTTCTCAGCCTCACCCCTTCTTAGAAACATCACTTATCAATCAACTCAATTACCTCTACAAATCATTTACTGCATTGGATAGGGTTGAGGTGGCAACATGAAAGCTATTATTTGACTGCATTAGGGAGCAGACATAGAACCAAAACCAAAGATCAGACTAGCCCTACCTTGCTGTTGTCTGATTATATGAAATTCTGATTCTCACATCGGCACTAAATAAGGACCTTTACGGAGTCACTGAGGAGCCTCTGCTCAGGACTTTAAAGATTACAGTATGCATTTTAAATGCCATTTTTCTTTGTCTGTATTATTCATTAAGTGGATGATGAACTTTGCCTGTAATCAGACCAGTCCTGACATGATCATTTATAACTCATTTCTAAACTATTGTAAGATTAGACTCCAACTGAAACATCACATGTTTTTCACTGTTATACTATGTACTGTACATATTATTGAGTAAATTCAATACCAGGGCATTTCACTGTATTGTGTTCAATATGCATATTCCGCAGTTAGTAGGTGTTTGATAAAGGACCTGTCTTAACACAACAGGGTCTGAAGCAAAACTAATACATTATTTTTAAAAGTACAAATTGTGAGTGACAGTAACCAGAGATAATAAACATCCTGTAAGAAGAGATTTATTTCCTTTTAATTTGTCCAGCAAAGTCAGCTACAGCGACAATGATGGGAAAGGTCATTGGGGGTGTGATCCAGTCTAATCACATCTAATACATGGGTCAAGCAATCCAGCAAGCTGCCTATCTGAAGTAATTCAATGCCACCTTGCTTGTCTTCCAATTTGAATTCAGGTGTCAGATGCTCCTAAGTTTTCAAATATGCCATAAATGGACATTGACAAAGACTGTAATAATTTCTGAGACAAGTAAATATATATTTAACATGCACATTCTTTCTAAACTATGGCTAAAAATGAGTTGAAAATACAAATGAAAATTGTATTGAATTTATTGTTAGTCTTTACTCAAAGCCAGATTAACCATAAAAGGTTAAAATACTTCAGACTAAATATTGACTTATTATAGCCGTTTCTGAAACTAGGCATACGATACACAGCCTGATACACAAACACAGTAAAGTACTGTAAAACCAGCATAAAGATATGTGACATTAAAGGGTCTTCTAAAAGGCAAATGTCTCATAATGCTTTGGATAGTCTGAACTTTTCCCAAATGGCTTCTACCTCCAGAAAGTGTGTGTCAGGGTTATGCAAGCTAATAATGGAAACTGACTCATCACTTCAGTTTTTCTTTAATTATGTTGCTGTGACAAGACAAATCAATCGTAGCAGAGACTAGGTTAGGAGTATGTGTGCAGAGAGAGAAGAGCAGATTGACTGTGTGCAGAACAAGGTTACAGTTACTGTATGCTTGGAGACTCGAGATTTTAATGAAGTTCAAATGCTTTCACAGAAATTGTTCTCTAAAGGGAAGGGAATGCAGAAATCACATGCCAAGGATTGGTCGCTTTTGTAACTATATAAAATGTGGCTTGTGGTCTTACGGTTGAAGTATTATTTATTGTATGAAGACAGTCTACCTTTCTCATGTTTTTGTCCATCATGTGAGGTGTATAGACTACAATAGTACAGTGTATTACGGTTGGTCAACATGAGTGTATAATACCACAGATGCTGTCGTTGTCTATAAATAATATATACTGTCCGGTAAATTAATTATACACTGCTGAAGTGTTCACAAAATAATTTAAAAAAACTCACAACTTTGATTGTTATTCCCTGAGTTGTGGGAGTTTTGTGTTATTTAACACAAAAAAATCTGCTATAATTTGCTTATCCTAAATCTGATGTGATGACAGACTTCTGTTTGATTATTAGTTATTTTTTAATCCCTTTTGTATGGAAGCCCGTTTCCACCAGGGAGTAAAAAAAATGTGCGATGGTATCTCGCAATTGTGACATTGTATCTCAGAATTATGACTTCTCGCATTTGCAACTTTGAAATAGCCTACATTTCATTGCCTGTCCTTTTGTTATTGTAACGGATTGGGGTTCTACGGCTTGTACCCTCGCCGCTCCCACCCTAGTTCGTGCCTCACTACATGGGCCCGAACCCAAGTCTTGCCAGCTGAGCTAAAGACCTTCTTTAGCCCCACCGACCAACATCCCTGTTATGCGCAGGGGAGGGCGTTGCCGTCACCGCACTGCAACCAGGTTGTACAACCTGTATGTCGGCCGTTCCGTTACACTATATTCATAAATCATACAGGGTCTATATGCCTGAATTCTTGTCTTGTCAAGTGCCCTGATAAAAATCAAATTAATTGCACTATTTTTTACGGAATCCCATTTCCACCAGGGAGGCTTCCATAGTACCAGGATGGAATAGTGGACAGTGGGCTTTTAAAAAAGTTTTTATTTAAACACCAGAAATACAAAAAAGGAGACAGAATATGAAAAAAGATACAGAAATAGACACTTCACATCCAGAGGAATTCACAATTATAAAAGCTGAAAATTATACTTTTTACATATTTGCATTGTATGTATTGCCTTTTGATTCTATACATTTCTAATAGAATTTAAGTAAAAAATGAATTCTACTTTAAAAGCATTAATAGAGGAAGCAGTATTAGACCATTTACTTTTGTGGATTATGTATTTCGCCAAAATAATTAACAGATTAATAATAAAAACATATCCTTTATCCAAATCTGATCTAACAAAATATAAAATATCAAAATCTTTAAATTTAACATTTACCTTTAAATGTTTAACACTAACATTTTGCAAATCTATCCAAAACACTTTTGTATATATGCAATTAACAAACAATGGTAACAAAGATTCCTTCTCATCTTAATACACATAAGTCATCTTGTTCATGTTTAAATCTAGAAAGTGTCAATTTAACAGGATAAAATCTATGGTATCTACGGTATCTACGGTATCAATTGTCCAAACTAATTTCCAATTTATATTCCAAAACGTAGCATTCCAAAAGCAGACATGAGAAGGTATAAGTCCACGGTGGGCTTCTTTTGCCAGACGAACAACCTGGCCTGGCTACGTTCATTGCTGGCGCCAGAAGTGATGTCAAAATTGTGAGATAAGTTGCAATGGCGAGATATAAAGTCATAAATAAGAGAAATGAAGTCAGCATTACTAGATTTGAAGTAGCAATTCTGAGATATGAAGTCGTAATTCTGAGATTTTAAATTGCAATTTCGAGATATAAACTCATAATTCTGAGATACAATGTCGCCATTGCGAGATATAAACTCATCATTCTATCCCTTATGATATTGTAACGCTTTGGGGTTCACGTGGGTGCCCTCGCCGCTGCCACATCAGGTCGGCTCCCCACCGTCAGGGACCCGAACCCGGGCCTCCGACGTCACTCAACAGGGACCCAGCCTCTTGAACCAAAGGGAAATCTCCCATCAACCCGGCGGCTGCGGTCCCTGCTATTCGCAGGGAAGGGCAGTGACGTCACCACGCTGGTAAGCCGGCTCTCACAATCAATGGTGGCCGTATGCGTTACAATATTAATAATATATTACTATTAAAGAATGTGTACTTCCTGGTGTTTACAGGATGCTATGAATCACATACTGTACCACAATCTTCTTAAATTACACATAGCATTAATAACAAGATTTATGCTCTTCTCTCTCAAATGTTCTTGTTTATTGTAAGGTATTAAAATGTATTTAATACGTCTAAAAAACATATATTACAAAGTTCTGTAACCTTTTGCAAATAATCCTTTCATTTTCTAACTGTTTCTTCCAATTCAGAGCCATGGAGGACTCCCTCCTAGCAGGCAACAGGTGCAAGGTGGGATACACCCTGGACAGAACGGCAGTCCTTTTGCAAATAATGATTATTTATAATGTGAAATATCTACATTTAAATGCAGTACATACTGTATCATAGCAGATTACTTTCACACCTCAATCTGAAATTGATAAAGTGTTTTAAATTGTGAGTTTTCATTGTTTACATGGTTCTGTGGTCTTCCAGAGAACGATTCATCCGTGTTGTTTAAGTCAAATTAAACACAATGTATATTCTTCTCATTGCTCAAATTCATATTGAGATTTGTTATGCTAAGTGTGCACAAACTTGTAGACTGTATGAAATCCATTTTTCAACATGATGATTAAAAAATACTCACAACGTTTGGAAAATACAATCTGCTTCTTTTTGTCTCAATCTATAATATTCATATTTCTGTATACTGTACGACTATCTTGGAAAGAAAATTGAATTGTTCTGATTATGTTTATTTATATTAAGAAATTGTAAACTTCATTCTGTGCTTTACATTTTTCAGAGTACCTCTAAGTTGTGAAATAGAGAAATAAACCAAGCAGAGACATCATATCAGCAGTATAAACAAATCAACCTAAACACAGGAACAACAGCTCAGTTTATAAGCACATCTAGAGATATTCTGTAACCATAGAAACCATTTCACTGCAGTGATCAATCCTACACATCATCACAAAGAGCACCTGCTGAATGCAACAGTGTATACAAAATAGATAGATAAACTAAAATAAATTGAACATTAAAGGCACAAAATGGTATTCCTCAACTGAAATACATATGAGACACACTTATGAAATTCAAATACAACCAACATTTCAGGTACATGTACTGTTACATTTTAAAATATTGACTGAATTAGAAACACTTGAGTAAATGTCTCTAAAATACAAATATTTAGATTTAAAATGTTTTGTTTCAACATCACAATCTAATGTTCTATGTACTGTATTTAAATTTTAATCAGAATCTCTAAGTCATTGATGCACTGTCTACTTATTTTGCCAACATGTTTGTCCTTTTAGTAACTGAATCAATCAGTGTAACAAACAAGTAATTTCTGAATTCATCTCTGAAAAGACAGAGCCAAAAAGAAAGTTTAGTGGTTAATAAAATATTTAAAGAAAACACCAATCCACTTACATTATTCTGTTCTTATCTACTTTAGTGTAATGTTTCCCAAGAAAATCTGTGACATTACGTTATCAAGAAAAAACGTGTTTCTAGCTCTGACGGTTGTTTAGAATAACACTTTCTGTATTTATGAGTTTAGGTTATATTTTCAAACAGTTCACTTAAAATTAGTCTTAAACTTTGTTGGCCAAAAACTACATTTCATTTGACTTCCGAAAACTGTGCTAGAGTACAATAGATATAAAATTGCAGAAGTGCAATAAAGCCAAGATGCTGACTGAGGAGTGTGTAGGGATTTTACTGTTTCATTTCCCAGGGGCTCTAAATCCTTTTAATTTAAAGATAATGTTTTGTTAGAAAATCTTGTTATACAGATTGGAGTACGTTTCTATTGCCTCATATGCAGTTAAGAGTACACATGTACTAATTGTATTTGCGGATTCCACACATGACATTTAATATTTATGAATAAACACTATTTAGTAAAATTCAGCAAAAAAAAAATGGCAGTTAATACTTTTCATGACATACTTTCATTTTAGTTGCAGAAGTTTTCGGATGACTCTGCAATTGTGGGGTGTATTAGAGAGGGGAGGGAGGAGGAATATAGGAGCTTGATTACCAACATTGTGGAGTGGTGCCATCTAAACCATCTCCAGCTAAACACCAACAAGACCAAAGAAATGATCATGGACTTTCAAAGGAATAAGTCTCCGCTGAACCCTGTTTCTATCCAGGGTGAGGACATAGAGGGGGTGCAGTCCTACAAGTACTTAGGGGTACACCTGGATGATAAGCTGGAGTGGTTTGTTAACACTGACACCCTGTACAAGAAAGGTCAGAGCCGACTCTATTTTCTTAGCAGGCTCAGGTCCTTTGGTGTGTGTGGAACACTGCTACACATTTTTTATGAATCAGTGGTGGCAGCGGCCATCTTCTATGCTGTTGTGTGCTGGGGCAGCAGCATCATGACAAGAGATGCAAATAGGCTCAATAAACTCATCAAGAAGGCTGGCTCTGTATTGGGGTTGAGCCTTGAACCCCTGGAGGTGGTGGGTGAGAGGAGAATGCTGACCAAGCTCACAGCCATCATGAACAACGCCTCTCTTCCGCTTCATGGGACTGTTATTGGGCAGCGGAGCACTTTTAGCAACAGACTGCTCCAGCTACGGTGTTCAAGGGAACGTTTCCGCAGGTCTTTCCTCCCGGCGGCTGTCAGGGTGGATAACGCTGCCCTAGGCTAGGACTGTTAGCCCTTCATTTGCTTGTCTATGGACAGCATGTTACTCCATTGTACTTTATGGACAATCGATATGTATAAACCTATGCACATATTTTATTGTTCTTACAGTGACTATGATCATCATATTTTGCACACACCTATGTATTTATGTATTTATTTTATTGATTTTATTTTATATTTATTTTGTATAATTTTTAATCTATTCTGATGTCTGTTTTTGCTTGTCTTGGGCTGGACTGCTGTAACACATCAATTTCCCTTCGGGATCAATAAAGTCTTATCTAGCTATCTAGTTTCTAGAGAAAATTATTAAAACTAAGGTATGACTATAAAATTTCAATCAATACAGATACTGTACATTACAAGTTACAGATAAGATTTAAGGTGATATTTCTTAATATATTATGAACAAGTTGAAAAGTAATACTTTTTGTTTTTATAGTCAGTTTTCATTTTAGTAAAAATATGTTTTATGTCTATCCATTTTCCTTTCTGTATCCAGAGAAGTGAAGAAAGAAAAGTGCAGGGGATATACAGTATGATACTGCCACATCAGAAATACTGTATTTCCAGATTTTTCTGGAAGCACTTCATTTTTATTAATTAAATAGAAATAAAGTTTTTTTGCACATCCTTTTGCCATCCTCCTGGCTCAAAACCCTCTTTAATGCAAGGAGTAACAAAAAAAACTTTTTTGTTTTAATAGTCATGACAAAAAAGCTAAGAAATTAAAAGTTTGGGATGTTGTTACAAGTCTACTCAAACCCACATTCCAGAAAATAACTCTGTTGATAGATTAAATTGGCTGTCAACAAAATAGAAAATACTGTAGTGCTCTTGTTCTTCTCCAGCTTCTCACTGAATGGGCAAAGCTTTATAACAACTGAAGGAAGATTTTAAGCAAACTGGGCTGAGAGCCAGAAATTGATAGAAACTAGAGACAGTAATTCAGCTGGGAAGAAGTCTGTAACACTCGTTATTTCTGCTTCCTTTTTCATGTTTTGTGTATGCCAAAGATTGCTAGGAAGCAAAGACCAGCTAAAAAAAGAATGCTGAAATTAAAAACACAATGTTGTTCTATACTGAAGCACTCTGAAAATTAAACCCCCACTTCAAGATAAACATTAGATTAGGAAAAAGTCAGATTAATTATTATCAATTGTTATTAGCTCTCGAATAAGTGTATCTCCTTGTGAGTGTTTTCCGACAAGATGCTTTGAAAGTCACGTGTGATATACAATAGGTCACCTGGTATTCAGGTCAGGTATGCCTATTACACGTAGTTGATCTATACTTTGTGAATTGAGCATTAATTTCAACACAAGCAAGCAAAAGTGTGTCCTAGTGTCATTTCAATATTTCACAAGGACAAGAGGGATGTTGTTCCATCAATTCTATCAAGCACCTGCCATAGCAGCAGTGTGCTGATGATGTTGATGTCAGCTGTGGGCCGATGGCATTTACATGCATGTCTACCTGTGTCCTATCCCTGTCAACTTGTCCCACAGGCAGTCTTCTGAATTAAGATATGGCTATGTACAGTACTTAATGTCGCCCCACTACACAACCTAGTGAATCTTCTCAGTGGTTGCAGAACTCGCTACTGTACTTGTTTCATCACACAATAGAGATTAATTAAGATGGGTGCATCCATTTTCTAAACATTTTACTCCACTAATGCACCTCTACACTCATTTTGTGGAAAGAAATGACCACATTCAGTTTTTACAATATCCCATGCAAGGTCACATTAATTAAGGAGAAATTAATTGCTTTCTACAAAAGAGACAACAATGAGACCTGCTTTCCCTGACATGCCCATTCCTCAGCTGTCTGGACTTGTGGTTATGCTGCTAGAGTATACTAGACATCTGTGATCTCCAGTCCAGAGAAGAACACTTCTGTAATACTCTTGAGAAAGGAATGCATCCCACATTATACCAATAAATGGGTCTCAATGTATACCTGTAAAAATACAGTAATATGTTCTTAATTTATATGGTAAAATGTGGATGACGACTGCAGATATTTTAAAATATAGAATAGGCATATTGAAACATTGAAGGTCAAAAAGTACTCTACATTAATATAGCTTGCTTGGGACAAGCCTTTTTCCAATTCCTTACTAATATCACCATTAACCTTGAATGACTCCAATCAGGTGGTAATGCCAAGTGGGTTAAAAACTCATTTGCTAAATAAAAAAACCTGTATCTAAAAGTGTAAGGTTAAATTAGCTCACCACTGAGAGGATTAGACACTGATGCACATTCTTTTAAGAGAAAGTAAATATCCAATCTTTATCTTGCTGGCAGGTGAGAGAATAAAAGCATGATCTATGTTGCTACTGTATGTAGAAGTTTTAGACCTTTTATTGTCACTCACTGTTATTGCTTTATATAGAAGTAGCAGTCTAATATTCTTAGTTTTTAACATGATTCAATTATTACAGTATATTTTATTGAAACTTTAACCATCTACAGTTGTACTGTAGAGAACACCATATGTTAGGGTAAACACCAAGAATTATGGTAAAAGTAAGCAAAAAATTAAAATAAACAAATAGATACAATTGAAGATAGATGATTTAATGAAGGCAAGTGCAGAGTTTTGCATGCAGGTAGTATAATATTAACTATAAATAAAACAATTGGATGCAAGGAGCAGGAAGAGGTTACTTATGAAAAAGACTTGGGTGTTTATCGTGACACATCATTTATATTCTTCTAATTTAACTCTTACTTTTGTTTCCATAACTTTAACAGTAATCAAATTAAGACTGATCTATACCTTTCAGGTTCAATTTTGTCTCCTTTTTATGAAGTGGTGGCATATTTTCAATTTCACGATCTCTAAGTACCACTCCCTTTTTAAGTGAGATTTTAAATATCCTATCTAGGGACCTGGGAATAACAGCCTTCATTATTTCCTGTAATACCTAATACATTGCATTTAGATGTGATGTTCTTGGCAGAATGGTACAAGTATCTACAGTACATTACAACCAAATCAGTGATCTAGTTTCTGGCATAGTTAACTAATTATATGTGTAGATTCGTCTAAAGTATGAGGGTTAACTACCACTGTAGAAGCTACAAAGGACTGTGCAAACACCTGGCAGATTACATTTAAATCATACATGTAGATGGGATCAAAATGTTACAAAGAGATTAAAGATGTTGTGAAGAAAATATAGGCAATCCATCATCGTCTTCATCATTTATGGGAAACCATAAAAAGGCAAACAAAACATTAGGCTATATAGTACAGATAACCCATCTTAATATATTTCAGTGCTCCACAACATACAACACTACAGCCATCCTCAAAGGCAAGTTCCCAGCAGTCCTTAATCCAAATAATCTCTTAGTTTCAGTTGCACCCATACAGAGGATTACACTAAACAAGACTAAAGTTATATGAACTGTTGGTTATGAAGTGTCTCAGTTACATTCCCTATCACCTAGTAGATTGCCAAGACTGTTGAATAGCAGCATCCTGTAAGATAGTCGTTTGCTCTTTTGTGGAGGCTGAAATGAGCTGGATTATGGATACCACAGATGAAAGGAATTTAATCCATGGAATTTCTCAACAGGAAGCATCTGGGTCAAGATCCCAAAATTAGGAAACTCTTTGGTTTAATATTATTTTGTAAATATTATCGAGCATGAAAGGAGTGAAGTTTGTAGTTGTGAAGACTCCTTGTTACCTGTTGAGACTACAAAGTCCTGAGTATTTCACTACTACTTTCATGCTGCCCAGGACAGTTTAACCTAAGGAGAATCACTCAGTTGGTAGGAATAATAAAGGACATGTCCATAGTATGACATATCTCAACTTATTCCCAACAGAAAGTCCTGGGGAAAGCAATTTGTCATCTCCAGAGCCTCCATGCAGCTTCTGATGAGCTGGCAAACTGTGTGGAAGAGAGCTGGCATGAAGTCCCTCAATGAGGAGCTATACACACAGTAACACACTGAGTTAACATATGGTCTGTGTTAGTACCAGAGCTGGAAGACCATGGTAAAAGAGCAGCTACTCAAAAACACACAAATAAATACATAAACTCTTAAAGAATCAATATTTTAACTATGTATAAGCATGTATATATAGCAAAAGAAATTACAGACTGTTGCTAAGTGTTCTGATAATGTATAACTAATTATACATTAAAAATCATGGAATACAAGTATTGCTTTTTTGGAAAGCATTGTATTGAGAATAAAGCTTAGGGATTATTATTATTATCCTACTGTATTATTAATGCTGTTTCTGCTTTAACTGCTAATGAATTACCAATCAGTTTTTAGGATAATTATTTTTGCTTTGTAATGTTGTTGTAACAGAAAGAATAAGGTTCTGGATCCCGAGATGAAGTTAAACAGATGAGTTTATTGCAATAAATGGAACAATAAACAAACAATAAAGCCGAAGTCTTGTTTCCCGCAAGAAACAACAAAACTGAAGTATTGTTCAATGTGCCGGTACAAACTTTTAGGTTATATAGTCCTTCCTTGCTGCTTCGGACGTCATTCGGTGTTATGGTAAAGAGGGGGGTCATGGTATTTGGCCAGTTAAGAGACCCTGGCCAAATGGTCAGTTTAAGATTACGCCCCCAGGGGGTTCCTAGCTCGCATCTGGAATCCTTATCAGTTTACCCCCTTTCCTGCCATAAAATCCAGCATGTTGTTTAGAAGTCTAAACCTCATACAGAAAAGGATTTAATTTAAACCCGTCTTCACATCTTTCTTCAATGTGAACGCAAGAAAAGTGGCATACAGTAACCATTATTGTAATAAGTAGTTCAGGTGGGTAACTGTGTCAGCATGCGTAGGCTGAAAAGGAACAAGTAAACAAGTAAAGGTTTATTCCATGCTGAAAAGAGAAGAAAGAAAACAATGTTTTGGTTGTGGAGTCTTCTTCGGGTGTGTGAAGGCCTCACAGCCAAAAGGTTGTGTTTTCTTTCTTCTCTTTTCAGCAGAGAATAAACCTATTACTTGTCCATTATTGTAATAATATCTCCAGTAATGGTATAAAATTGCAAACAAACATGTTTTTATATTTTTGTAGCAAATTGCTACAAATTAGAATACACAATAGGAAAACACAAATCAAACACCTACAGGAAACTTGAGATGCAAGCAAAAGCATTTTTGGCAAACAATTTTTTTTCAGTTTAAGAATGCCCCCAATTTTCTGTACTTTTTTAAAATGTAATACTCCAGATATCTCCCTTTATATCTGAATATGCACTTGCATACTCAATGGTGTTATTTTCAGCATAATATAATTGAATACAATGATTTGAAATTGCTTCACTTGTCATTATGTTGTGCCTGTGATGACTCAGTTTCCTCAACACCAGTGCCTGTAGGCATAAAAAAAAGAGAAAATAATCATTTCCACAGCAGTGCTATGAGCCACACACCTTTTCAGGAAAGTAGAAACAAACAAGCTAAGTCTCCAGAAAATCATTCAAACTGATACTATGTGTCATTCATGAAATGTCAATTTCTGTTCATTCAACTTTCACTTGTGACTCATAACCAAGTAAAACAGGGCACATTCCAAGACCTTAACTAAGACGAAGTGCTTGGAGTGTTGCAGAGAACATGCAAACTTCACACAGAGAGTCAAATTTAATCCAGGACCCTTTAGATATGAAGTGACAGGATTTCCACTGCACCACCAGAATGCCTGAACAGCACATATTCTGTGTAGAAAGCAACTCAAGCTTATGTCATTCTCACATGTTTGAAACTAAAATAATACAAATACATATACATTTTTAAGTTAAAGGAATAGAAAGCAAATATGTTTTTTCTATTTTCACCACATTTCCAAATTCCGACGTGAAGGCATACTACAGTATCTCAATTTAGCACTCCATAAAATACCCCAGAGGACAGAATAGAGTTTGACATGTTCTTTGCCAAACATTTGTCCAACAATAAAAATAAGAGAGAAAAGCATGTGAATGCTACAGAACTACAAAGCCAAGATAGCAGGACTCAAGAAAAGTAATCTTCACTTGGTTAATGTCAGTTTTAAATGATAACTGTCAGGTGAATGTTTTGGGGAAGTAGCAAAGGCTCCTCCTCTTCCACAATTATTCAATTTTCCTTCCCTGTTTTTAAACCCTAACCAGACTAATGCTCACGTCTACGTTTTTGAGTTCCAGAGCTAGACTCGCCTGCTAAGTTCTCTGCTGTCTCCTGAACCCACAGAAGCTCTGCAAAATGCCGAAGACACTCTATTGCTCTTTCAGCTGTGCGGGATCAACCTGCCAATACTCTAAGCAGAGCCCCGCTTCCCACGAGCTGCTGACTCGATTTACCACCACGACTGTTACCAAGCTCCTTGCACCACCTTTTTTCTAGAATCCATCCTTCTTCAATACCATTGTTTAGACCTTTTTTGGGATTGCTTTCAGTTGACCTAGACAAGCTTCCTTCTCTCAGTCGCTTCTGCTGGCTCTGCCTCCAGCTAAATGGACAGTTTGTTTTTCCTTCCTTGCTTCAGAATCACTAAGTTTCTTTTCATGGTATTCTGCTAAAGTTTAGACTTTCTCTACCTTTGAGGCAAATTCTGCTAAATTAAATTTTCTGAATCAACTCTCTCATTCGTTTCTTGCTGTTGCAGTTCCTGAATGACCCACACATCTTTTGTTCCCTTCTCAGCATTCTTTTTTAGCTTTTCCTATGCATCAAATTTTCTTACGCCACCTCAACCAGATGTGCTGGGTATTTTCCAGGATATATTGTTCATACCTCCAAACTTTCCACAGAGGAATCCTATTCTGTTGGACCCCTGAGTAAGGCCCTTAACCCCAACTGCTCCAGGTGCGCCGTATTAATGGCTAACGCTGCGCTATGACCCCACACTTCTCTCCCTGTCTGTCCTAATACAAGAAATTGTACAGTATATGGCCAATAAAGTGATCTTATCTTATGAACAGCACGGTAACGATTACCTCTTGATACCACATCTCCTGCAAAATGGAACCTTCTCTGCATCTCCCTCCTCAGAGCAGCCACACTCCCCTTCCAATCTGTTGTAAACATTTTACTCAAAATTTTGACCCATTCACTATCTGCTATACATCGCTAACCTCAATTCCAACCTCAGTTCCCACTAATTCCCAGCTGTAGCTCCAGTCTTTTATCCCTGACTTCACTCTCTGCATTGCCATACTTCAGGTGTCAGCTAATGGTTACTAGTCATTATTCTTTTTCCTCCTTGTTGTTCTGCCAATTACTGAGTTAAAAAAATCTAGAAGAAATTTTAATCTGTCTTCTATTTCAATTATGAGCATTTTCCCCATGTTCAGTTGATTTACTTCATGGTCCAGGCGCAACAGACGCGTTAATCTGATCTTCAGTCAATACAAATCTGTGTCAGTAACTACAGTTGAAAGATCCACGATCCGTTATTTCTCACCCTGTCCTGTTGAACTATAGTGTTTGCTGTCTTTTTCAGACTAAGCACTGCTACCTCTCCATTTGTTTCTCTTATGACTACTCAAAGCTTTCCCAGCAAAGCAGCCCTGTCTTTGACATGGATAATCATATTTGGACCAGTCCTCTCCTGAAACCGACATCTTCTGCCATTTAATTAGCAGTCTTGGAACCAATGCCTATAGTGTCAGCTCTTCCTCAGCAGACTCTACTTCAATGTGTTTTTTAAAGCTGTACCTTATGTCCCCACTTCTTTCCCAACTTGATCCAAATTCTTAAAAATATAGAAGACCAATAAATTCTCTGGATTCCAACTCAATAACAATTTCAGCCATGTAGTCTGTTCTAGTAAAGAACAACAGATTACTCAGACTCCTCATTCATAGGATAGTTACTCAGTGAGCTTCTAAATAGATTCTTTACAGTTCTCACTTACATCTCCTTTCAAACTCAAACTTTCAGCAGCCCCTGACTGTCCAATAGCTTCACCATCTTCTGCCTTGAACTTGGGCTCTCTACCTCTGAGAATTTAGAAAAGAAACATCTTCCTCCCATCTGATTCCATCACTCTTTATTGCCTCATCTGGATATCAAAGTCCTGTTTTCACAGTTCAATGCCTTCAACAGCTCCTCTGCTCAAGTGTCACACCCGCTTTCCCTTCTGCCTCTCCTGATCTCCCTCCGGACCGCCGCATATGGTCCAACAACTATTATTGCACAGCGTGCCTTAACATCAATCTCCTGAATTCCGTCAATCACCTCATTCAAAGGTTTTGCTCTCAAACTTGCTCAGTGTGTTCTAAACTGTCTGCAGTCCACTTCAACTCACTACTTTCTTCTGCCTCAACAGCATACTTTAACTTCACGCTTTCCTTACACTTTATCAATTCTGCTCTATCTCAATCTAACGTATGCATGACTTTAATTACTTAAAGTCCCCTGCTTCTTCATATACAATTCAATTTCATGTTATTAATAAATCCTTTCTCCTAACCTGTGCTCTATTCCCACTGTTTAACTTAATACTTCTTGAATACAGAAATTGGTGCCTTGTATTTCATTAAGGAAGCCTCTCTCCAGCAACATCATCTCATCGTGGTTCCTTTTCTGAAACAATTGTGTTTCCTCCCCTATAGACCAATCACAGATGCAATGTCCTTTACTGCTTTTTATTTTTTATATTCCCAAAATAACCTTCTTCTAAGCTCTAATTGTCACATATAAAACCTCCTCAGAGCCTGAAATTGTTTATCCTTCCTGACCTGCATTATACTTCCTGAAATTTGGCCACCGTTCTGCAGAATATATAAATCGGTGACTCCACAAAGCTTGTCTCCAGCAAGATTCTCTATTCTCCAGATAATGTTGTGTCACCTCCTGCAAGAGCAATTAAGATCCTCAGAATCTGCCATCCATTCGACTTTCCTGCAACATATCTCTGACTGTAGCCTACCTCACTCCCATTTACTCTTTTAATTTCTGCTTGAGAAAACCCATTTTTTATATCCCAGAAATATGCATTCCAGCGGCTAACGCTTTTTTCTCATTTCAGGCATCCACTCTCCAAAATCTGACTCTACTCCTCAATTTAAGTATTCCATTGTATCTCATTCGAATAGCATTGAGCCTCTCTACTCTGCTCTTTTTATGCATTGGCATGCTCTTGTGTTGGGAGAGAGAGTGTTGGGCCGGGGGTCCATCTTTCTGGAGGGCAAGTGAAGCTCACTTGCCCAACCTCAGATTGGCAGCACCACTGCTTTTGAAGAGGGGAACCCTGGTCTCAATGTTCTCAGCAGCTCTAACTTACTAATTCTCCTCTCTGTCGCCTGAGGCCCTAGCCCAGTTGTGAAACAGCACCTCACAAAGTGACTCTCCATGAGAAGGGATTCTCTTTTTTTTCTCCTCTCTGACACAGCCCAGTAGTTTAGACCAGTATTTTATGGGTCTCAGTCACATTTTTAACACACTTTTTTTGATAGTTGAGTCATTTGGGAGCCTACATTTCCAGGTTCTTTTTTTTTCTAATCATACAAAGGTACGTGGACATTGGAAAAAAAAGGACAAATGGGATTTTCATAAAAGTAAATCATTATATCACAGAACACAGAAACATAGGAGTTGTCCTTAACTGACACCAAATGAGCTAAATCTAGATTTTGCTCCATCAGTTTTGCTTTAAAATGTATGTGTAAACTACATGATAGATAGCAGGCAGGCTAGCTTAACCAGACTCTGTAACAGCTTCTTCCCCCAGGCTGTCAGTATCCTCAACACCCTGGAATCTACTTGTACCCACCCCAATTCCAGAAACAGGGTTTAAATCCCCCCAGTGTGTTGTATATATTGTATTATGTACAGTATTGCCTTTTAATTTGCACTATGTGTATCCTGTCTACAATATCTATGTCAGTGTCCTGTCTGTCCTGTCTGTATTTGCACTGTGGACCAGGAGGAACGATCTTTCGTTTCACTGCATACTTGTATATGGCTGGAATGACAAATAAATGTGAACTTGAACTTGATTTTGAACAAGTCATGGGGTGCTTTAGTATAGGGATTTGCAGAAAAGCAGAATATTTGACTTTGTAGGTCTGTAACTATCCCTCTTTTCTTTTGTTATCTTCTCACCAGTGAAAGTGTTTGATAATGAGTGCATTGATGTCATTATTAGCACCCGATAAATTGAATCCCCTTTTGACTTATGCAAAGCTGTATGTTTTAGTTTTTGATTAAATTCACATGTTTCCATTTCAAAATGGAATTTGCAATACTAATTAAAAATCTACATTTTAATTTATACAATTATTGTATTGTATTTATAAAAGCCTAGAAGAAAGTCAATAATGTACATGTAGTTTTGAACAGTTATTTTTTCTGACTTGTCACTAAAATTGATGTTAGATTTTAAATAATAAATAATATTATTATTTAATGTGTTTGGTACCGATGTACAGGTTTGTTATTTTCATTCATTTCTTTTGTTTACCATGGCAGAGGTGTTATTTGAATTGCTAGATAGAGGAGTAAGATACTGTATTGGCAGTGCCCTCACAGCTCAGGGTTATCAGCTCAGCTGATTGATCAGATTTGCCAAGCTCATGTGACCAACACTGTACTTAAAAGGTCGAATGAAAAGGCAAGAGAATATAACAGGGAAGAAGAGAAACACAAAAAGAGTTCAAGCAGTGAAGTAAGTCTTCACCATCTGTATACTTCAAAGATTAACAAAAAGGACCTGGCTTAAATTTAGGGAAAGGAGCTGTATTTTTTATTTTGATAGAAAAAGCTTGTCACTGTTAATACTTATATACCTTTTTATATGGGATCCTAGTATTATTAGTATATATACTAAGAAGTATATTCTTAGTATTCTGTGATTCTTAGAAGATTTATAATGTTAAACTTGCATACACTAATTTCCTTATACTCAAGCAGGTGACAAGACTGACTATTATTGCTTAACATTTACAGTATCTGCAATGCTCCCTCTTCTCTCTTTTAATACCAACATGTTTCTAACACACTTTTCACCTTAGCAGCAATATTATTTATTTGGAATATAAACAATGGAAAAGTGATGTAAAACTTTTGATGAAATCTACCACTTGCAGCAAACAGCTGCAAATACTTGTGCAACATTTTAGTAAATACTAATACACTTTACATTCATATACTGTAAAGAAAGACATTAAGCAGACTTACATTACATTGCAACCTGGCTCTTCAATGTCCAGTCACATCAGTGGATGCACAGAACAGCAGGTCCGAAGAACCATGGACCAGTCCCTGGGGAGTCCTCTGAAAGACCCATCCGTCTCTTTTTCACAGATCCTGTGCCAAGGGAGGAAGGCAACCTCAGGGAGTGAAGCTACTGTTGCTCTGCATGAGGCATAGTGGCCGTGCAGAGTTTTTACTCCTCTTGCATGCTGCTGTGGTACGAGCTGGTCCTGAACTAACATTCTTTTCAGAACTGCAGTTTTGTTTACTTCTTTTTAGTCTCTATATATTAAATTCAATTTGCTGTTGAGACCCACACTAATTACACACTTACTAATCAGATTATTTACCTCTTTTGTCATTTTAACACATCAGTAAATCTGTAGAAGGAGAAGGATTATTTTACAATTATTCTTAATTTTGGACATAGCAAGTGAATAGATTTACATACTGTATCTGGTAAGTGTCAAAATACATTTATTTTATTTTATAATATGCACTATTGAGATTTTCAGTGCTTGATAAAGGAGAATGAATCTGTAAAATTGTCTGAATATCAAAGTCCAAACCTTAACTCCAATCTCAGTTTCAGTAGTTCAGTTAGATCCAAATGAGTATGATAGAGGAATTAAATATGTAGAGAGCATATTTATTCGCCTATCTGAGGGAATTGCAGCCTTGTTGCGAGAATAGGCTGCCCAGACTCCCCCTCACACTTGTGAAGAGTGAGATAGAGTTGCTGCCGGGGTGCTGATGGAATGATGGAAGGGATACAAAAGAAGGGGTGCAACACTTATCAATTTTAATTTTTCCAAAAAACACAACAAAAGAATAGAATAATACAACACAACACTCCTTCCTTCTTAGGTCATTGGCATCCCTTTCCAAGTTTCTAAGTTTCAACTGAAGGATCAAAATGCCAACATAGTAAATGAGTTATATTAGACTACAAGCACCTTGTAGTAATTATCTAAAAACAGCCAGACAGCCATGCTGGAAGCAATGATGATCTAAAACACAGACAACCATGCTACAGTTACTTTTTAGAACCAATAATGATTAGCTGTAAAAATCTTGCTTGCCATAACTTCCGTTCTCTGAAGACTATCCACCACCATTACACATGCTTCTTGAATATGGGATGATTTTGATATGATTTATAGCTACATATTTTCCTTATGAGTAAAATTACGTGGTCGACAAGGAGGTTAATGGTTCATTGGTGCAGCACTGAACAACCTCTTCATGATGTGCAGAAAACACTTGTTTACAATGCATGTACAGTAGTTTGTAGGTTTGTCAGTTTGCTGTCATTCGAAAGCAAATGTCAGAAATTAATTTTTTTCTTTATAATAAGAATAAGACAAAAAATACACAATTCAACAAATCATAACACATGTGTTAATACCCCCAAAATGCTACTAGTAATGATTAGATGTCTCAAGAAGGCCAGGTCTACCCTCAGGGACCCCAGTCAACCTAACCACAACTTGTTCGCTCTACTACCATCTGGAAAACGATACCAAAGTACAGAGACCAAGACCACCAGGTGTCGGAACAGCTTCTTCCCCCAGGCAGTAAGACTGCTAAACAGCCAACCACAGCAGACGCCTGCAATTACCCAAACGGCCACTGGCAAACAGGCAACCTCCTTGAACTGACAGGGTGCACCGGCACTCTCCTGTCACTCTAAGGACACATACAAAGAAAATAAATACCTAAATACCTCCTATCCTTTTGATACTTTCACACAATCTGTAAATTGTATTTTAAATTGCAATTGTGTAATTGCAGCTGTATGCTGTACTGTTTGTGCATTGATAAATAAACCTTGATTGATTGATTGAATAAACAGAATATGTAAAAAGGTTTTATGTTAATCCATATCTTTGACCACAGTGGATTGTCAACTTAATTGATTAAATAAACAATTCAAATACTGTAACTTCTATTTAGAATGAGGAAGTGTTTATGTTCACGAATTTCTAGCCTGGGAAATTTTTGAAGAATATAGTTGAACTTTGAATGCTAGGTAAAATGACCACTGACTACAGTGAGATAAAAATGAGATATATTCCATTTCAATAGCCTTGAAATTTGCCTGACTAAAAGTAAGAATAAAAATGTCAGTTAAGATGACAACTGCCAGTTATTGAAGCAGAATCAGCTGTTCTCTTTCTTGGAGATGACTCAAACATGTCATTCATCATGATGAGAATTAAAAGGGACACCATAAACATCCTGCCACATCATTTGGACTTATGCTGCTGCTGGGTTTCATTCAGTAGCATACAGTACATTTTATAGGATTGCATTACTGTTGTAGACTTCTAAAGCTGATATTTTTCTGTTAAGAGAAAGAGAGAGAAATGTATACAGACACGATTCTGGAGAAGGTTAGAGGAATCACAGTTCATTTTCACAATGTTATATTTTATTTCAGGACAAATTATTACAATAAAAAAGTCAGCTGTCAGGCAATGGGATTTTACTATTTACATTATACATGTTAGAAGACAACTGAGCATTGAACTTCTGTTCTTCGAAATAATAATCACAATCATTGCTACAAATAATTGTAATTATTTATTTAACTACTGTTTATTTTGTGTACTAATACAGACCTTTAATATACAGTGCAATGAAGAAAAAAATCACATGTATGATATATAATGAATTACCGAATCAATCTATTGATATGTTCTTCTAATCACAGCGCGTCACATCACATCCATGCACTTTGCAACTTGCATTGGGATTGGATGGCAGTGGCTACATACAGTATGTGTCTCGGAGGCCTGAGGCTAGCCTTGGAGAGACAGGCGGGATGAGAAGACCCTATGCGAAGCGGCAGGAACAGAGCAAACGTGGGCTTCGCTCCGGGCTCAAGGTATCAGGCGGAGTCGATAGAGACCAAAGCCCTCAGGCCATGGATGTGGGTGACCTGGTGAGGCGAGCCTCTCAATATTCGATCCCAATGCCAAGTGAGGAGGACAGGACAGACCTGAAAAAAATAGCACACCTCCACCAGACGTACTGGAAGCACAAGAAAAGGCACTGGGAGGCTAGGAATAGGACAGAAAGGTGGAGCGCCCTCTAGGGGTAGGAAGAAGGTCATGAAAGTATGTGACTATATATTTCTCAATCATTTTGGTAATCAAGAGTTTTGTTTAAACTCACTTACCAGCTTATTAGTCGTCGAGCCTTCTTGACACCTGAAGAAGGCTCCATGGCCGAAATATTGTGTTTTCTTCTCTTTTCAGCATGAAATAAACCTATTACTTGTTCCTTTGCAGCCTACGCATGCTGACGCAGCTCCCCACCTGAACTACTTCAATTTATTAGTCTACCCTTTTCCCAGTTCACAAAAGTCCGTCTGTAATCCATGAACCTAAATAACTGTTTTGAGGTGCTTAATAATTACCCATAAATTTCTTATTTATGAAATGTTTTACTCAGTCTCTTACTGCTTTTATGCTGAACAAGCTCCATTGTAACTATAGACAAGATGCCATTCCCTGTTCATCAAAAAAGGAAATCAAATATCATCTGGTTGACTGAACTATACAACTCTTTAATGCGTCTTAGTAAAAATCACACATGCTTGGATATGAGAAACTCATTCAATGTTTTGGGTCCCAACAAAAAATATCAGAACTCCTGAATGCTGTTGACTTGCTAAATGTGACTGACACACTGTCACAATAATAGTAACCACAATGGAACCTCCACACACCTGAGAAGTGTGGTCCTACAACTGAAATCTAAACAAAGTGTCAACCTTGTGTTTTCATGTTTTTAATTTATTTTTTGTAGTGTGTACGGTATGGTTTAATATATTAAAATTGGTCAATATTTAAACACCTTTATATACAGTTTTTGTATGTTGCCCCGATTTTGAAAAATGTTCATCAAATGGAAATGTATATATTTTGCATTACTGTACATTATGTCCACATACTTGAGCTTAAATCTACAGATTGTTACTATGTAGTGTTCAATCTAAAAAGTTCAGAACTTTTTTTATATTGAAATACAAGGTATGTGTTGTTTGACATGGCTCTTCTGTCAGGGTGCATTTTATTTTTCTTCTACTCCAAATGATAAGTTTCGTTGTGCATAATTTCATTACAGTATATCACAGTCTGCACTTTCTGTATAGAAGTGGAATTGTTGGGTTGAGCTTAAAGTTGTTTGATGAAGCACACTGCTAATGTGTTTTGAATCAAGTTACAAATTGAACATTTTATGTTAGGCAGCTGCGGCCCATTGACTTCTTAGAACTTCATTAAGCAACACTCCTGTAGATTTTCGATTAGGTTAGTGTCATGGGGGAAATATCAGTTCTGGGAAGTACTTAGCTTGCATTTTTAAGAGTAATTTTTGAGACAACTAGAGCTGTATTAAAACAAAACTACAATGACATGGGGGAATTCCATGGCACTGTAACAGCTAATGCAAAATTGATTGAGACATGTTTCAGGAAGTCAGCAAGTTCAGCTTTCTGTAAAGTACACAAATGTCATGCAGTAGAAGATTGCATTTTTTTTGTTTTGCTTCATGTTATTGTTACATTTTGTTTCAAGGTTATGCTTTCACAGAAACACTTGATATTACAAGGGCCAATGTCTTTGTTTTCTTTGAAGCAAAACGTATAGTCTCTTACTAGCAATGGAGATTGACATTTTCTTTAAGCACCGTTATAGCAAGAGCTTCTGTACTGACTGATAAAGCGATGACCTGTTTACTGGGTATCAATAACCTGTAAGCTACAACTCTTTAAGTTCAGTGACATACAGTAGTTCTGCCAACAGGAATCATAATGTCAAATTGAATCAAAGAACAATGTCAAATTTCTGTTAAAACTTCGTTAACCTCAGCTTTGTATTTGTGTTGAGAAGAACTGCACAAACAGGATTAGTATAAAGTACTGTTTCAAATCAAATTAGCATAAGATACATTCAGTACACTGCAAAAGCATCCAGGTCTTTCCTAGGGTGTCCCATTACAAATTACAAATTGATGCTTATAAATTATTTTAAACTTCGTATTTTATTTAAAACCTGAATGGTCAAACTGAAGACTTCTAAAGGCAAAATAAGTTACAGTAAATGTAAAATGTTTCTTTAATGATGGTTTCTTTTTTTCTTGCTTTAAATATGTGAAGTAGATTGTGTGTACAACAAATATTAATTGCTACTGTTCTTCAAAGTTTCTTAACAAGTTGTGAAAACTGTACAAGGATCTGAATACTTTTGCAAGGCACTGTACACCCAACATTTCTAAAATCTCTTAATAGTTAGGCTTTTCATTCAAACCCATAATAAATGTTATTCTGTTGTTACAATATTGATAGACAAAATGTCCTTTAACTTTCATTTTTGGCTAAAAAGTATTTAATTGCCAACATTTGTATAAGTCAAATTTGAATTAGAATGCATTCACAAAAATAACTGGTGACTTTTTTTCTGCATCATTACCACCTCCTGTTCATAATTTCTTCACTTCTGTGAATTATATATTGTCACTCTGACACAAAAAAAATAAATGGGTGTGCTTTAGATAGTAGAGTAAGACATTTTATATAATGTAGTAGTTCAGGTGGGTATCTGCGTCAGCATGCGTAGGCTGCAAAGGAACAAGTAATAGGTTTATTCCATGCTGAAAAAAAGAAGAAAGAAAACAAAACGTTTCGGCCGTGAGCTCACACCTGAAGAAGGCTCCACGACTGAAACGTTGTATTTTCTTTCGCATTTTATATAATGTACTGTAGAACGAATTATGAGATGGAGAATCAAATATTATGCTGTTATGTAGATTTAGATTTTACAATTATTTTCACGTTCTGTAATCCCATTCTTTATTTAACCTTTTCTTCAATTTACAGCACTTTTAGACACCCCAGCAGACACATTTTCTTCAAAGATGTCTACCATGAACAGCATGGCAAACCATGATGTGCATGAGGTAACTAACACACGATGGAAGGCTTCTTTGATCTCTACAACAGGAAAGGTTTCTATTAAAAAATAATAATAAGAGTTATATTTAAACGTAACTCAATATGATGTACTGTGTTGTATTATATACATCATCATGTTATAAAATATGTATTTCTAAGAATCACTCTAAAGTGTTTACATTTACAGATGGAGGGACAGAAAGGTGAGTTGCTTTCCTAAACTCCCAGGGTAGGCCCAAATTGTCGTTTTAGTGGGAGGCTAAGAGTCACTTATAAAGGTTTCTAGAGACATCAAAAGTATAATGTGGCATGATAATATTATCAGCTATGGGAGTATTTGCTTCATCCACATGTCTAGGTTGCTTATTATATACTGAATTCCCACAACCCTTTGGTAAAGAAGTGCCTCCTGTTTGCATTCCCACAGTTTCCATTTATATTTCACTGCTCTCACTTAAGGAAGCAACATTTTCTGGGCAATCAAATGAGGAGTTAATAACTGCAACAAAAAAAATTTGAAATGACACACCTTATTTTCTAATAAGTATTTTCTGTGCACAAGTTTCATAACTTCAGCTAAATTGTATGAAACCCTTTATTACATTTTAATGTAAACTGTCTTTATTACCTTGGAAACTATTACATTATATTGCGGGTGTTATAGAAAGGAAGTTTGCAAGTGGAATTAAAAAATCGAATGCGTCTTCCACTGCCTCCCTAAAATACTAGTACAGTTATTAGTCATATTTATTGCTTTATAATTAAATATTTTCTTGTTTTCTTGTTCCTTTATGGAGTTGTATATTAAGTTTTCTACTACAGAACATTTACTACCACCAGTGTATTTAAAACATTAACTTACATTAAGTACTGTACATGAATTAGTGATCATACTCATGGCTATACTCTTAAAAAGAAAAGAAAACATACAATGATTTTTTTAACATTTTCTCACTTAGCTGCTGGTTTAAACTGTTATTTCTCTCTTTCTTGCTCATTTTATAATGATTCAAAAATAAATAGATGTTTGTTAGTAGCAGCACTTCACATAATCTAAGAACTAGATATAGACAACACATGAAGTCACTTCTGCTAATGCACAGCCATCAGAATAATTTAGTGAGCATGACCTTGGTACAACACAGTGTCTCTCTGTAATGAAAAGGAAAGAATAACAACCAAGAGCATACTGCTATATTAAATAGAATACTTTAACATGACAAAAGGGATCAGCACACATAGGAACTCCAAAACAGAAAAAGTAATCCACACCTTTCTCGAAGTCTTAAAACAAATACTCTAAGAAGTACTCTAATTCACCTTTAGAGTACAGTATACTGCATAGCATACAAAACCACAAATGCATTTCAGCACCCTTCATCAGTAATATAATAAGTAACTGTCACCCAGTATGTCTATTTACAATAATCTCTTGACCTCTTGGGGTGTGTAGGTTGCACTCCATTCATCTTTAAGCTTGCTGGAATTTTCAAATGAATTCCAAGAAAATGAGACAATGTACAGTATGATGCAAAATAGCGTTCTTTCCTATTGTCGCCATCCACCTATTTGCTTATTGCTTTATCCAATACTGGTTCATGAGGGAATTTTAAGTGACCTGTTTGTCACCATGGATGGGCCATCATCTATTAATGGTAATTATGATTACCAATGTATTTCAGGTGACGTTTGAAATGTAATACTTTCTCTGATTTAACTCTCAAATAAAATACTTATAAATACATATACTCTAAACGTGTGTATGGTTGTTCTAAAAGTCATTTTTAAACTGAATGTTTGTTATCCTTGGCCCTTTGCTGTCAGTGATTAATTTTAAAGTCTCATAAATAACATTACACATTTTTCCTTATCTAGGGTTTTAGTCAATTATTAATTTTTGACTCTACAATTTATTTTTTGTGTTGTAAGGTTGATGATTTCATTTGTTATTTATTTTTTCAAGACTTTTTTTCACACAATTGTTTATTTTGTTTTAGGGTTTTACTGCTTTAATTTGAGATTTTTTACAACATTGACAGAATGTAGAGACTAAGACATTTTGAAGATTTGTTTAATAAGTGTGCGCTGATGGGCAATAAATGAATTTCGTCTGGAAGGACACAGAATGCAAAGGCTGCCCAGCTACCCCTTTGTCACCCTAGTGCCTGGTTTCATTCTGGTGTGCATCTGTGTGTGCACAGTGAGTATTGTCTTGAACACTTTGTTACCTTTTGATGTGTGAGCCAAGTTACAGTTACATGACAAAGTCAAATAATTCAGCCTAAATTAAATTGTATATATTCTTGATGCATGTTAAATTTAAAGCATGCAAATTGGGAGCTTGTAGAGAGCTACCTGTACATACTGTAAAAGAGCAATCTATATTAAATAGAAATTAATGCAATCTCATACTGTATCTCTCTGCTGTTCCACTGTTAGAGGCAGGCCTTTCCCAGGATATTGATTGATCCTCAATAAAACTTAAGGGAAATCCACAAGCTGTTGGGACCGAGGAGGACAGATAGCCAAGTACCAGCCCTGAATAGTGGTGTGTACAAATGTACAAGCACACAGCAGTGAAAGTCCACCCATCCACTTTCACTCTGGTTCTGCTAACAACACCGGACTTTTCAGATATTTAAAAATCTGGAAAGAAACAAGAAAAAAAGACCTCTCCAGCCTCAACATGACACAAACAATGAGCAAACCGAAGAAACTGGGAAGGTTATGGAAATTGAGGATTCTGGGTACTGAATCTGGTACCAGGGGGTTTTGGGAGACTATAAATAGTTGAGAGTTCTCATATTATTGAGTTTTCTGTTTAGCCCTTGTCCTATTTGTTTGCCTTCAGTGTAAAATTTCTGGTGCCTTCGAAGATGACATGGGAGCAAGACGGTGCTGGTCTTTTGCCCTGTTCTGAGAAAGTGTGGTATGAGTGATCAGTGTGATCTCTGTAAAGACCAGCAGACATTTTGCTGGTCTTCTGAGTGTTTAAATGTCTCACTTACTGTACTTGTAAGCACAATACAAGTTCTGAAGATACTTATACGATAAATAAAGGATGTCGATGACATAGCATGACAGCAAATGTTCCCGTTTCTAATGCTGTAAGTTTTGTAATCAGAAAGCTACAGAATCTGGAACTCTCATTTATTTTTATTTTTCTATTCAATGTTTATCCAGCAGTGGAAATTTTTTTTAATTGATCACATTTTTCTTAAAGTTTGTTTTTAAAATACTATTTTCTAATAATCTTTCCTAGATATGAAAGCTAAAGATTATTTCTTACTGCATAATTGAAGAGATTTGAGTATAATTTGAAATGATATGTTACCAGTGATGAATCATCAAAATACACAGGGTACAAAAAGTGTTATTCCAAGATTTCCTCTGTTAAGTTAATAGGATCATTGTTGATTGCCAACAATGCAAACTGACAGCTCTTTCTTATTGGTCCCTGCTGGTACAGATTTTTATTTTGCCTCATTAAATTCTTATAGCTTGGTGAAATGTAGCCTTAGTGTGATGCATACCAATACAAGGTTACAGAAAGTCCTGCTAGCATAACCTCCAGCTGATAGAGGTGTGAACTGTATAAGAAGAATATTAATTAGTTGAGAAATGAATAATGCAAGAGATGATCTACAACTCATAGTATTAAATATTAGTGACCTGTACAAAGGAGACCTTTAAAGTTTTCTTGATTTAAATATTTTAAAAGCTCGTTTGAGGCACATGATTCCAGAATGGCCAAGCTGGTTCATTTGCGTTGGTCCAGAAGAAACAGTGGATCATAATGACAAATGAGCAGAAATAAGCCATACAGGCACAGTATGTAAGCCATACAGGCACAGACAAAAGTGTCTGGGCATTTAAAAATGAGAAAAAAAAACTATATTTATATAACTTCACCTGTGAAAGCACATGTCCCTTTATTTCATTCTGGATACATCACTCCTACAATATTAGAATGTAATAAAAGTATAATAACTTTAAAGTTTTTTTTTTCCTTTACACATAAAAAATGTTAAATTGGAGCTGTCCTTGGTTGTCATGTGTTATAAAAATGTTTATGGTTATGTAAATTAAGTGAGTAAGAGAATATATCTTCTACGGGAACATTTGCATTAAAGCTGTGTCATGAAAAAAATAATCAAACAGTAAACTCCACTCAATGACAGTGCCGATGAAAGGGAACAAGCTACTTGCTTTTGCTGTTGTAAATTCCAAACAAATTGGAAGCTGTTCATATGTGACCTGAGATAATTGAAGCTACAGAGGCTTGAAGCTTTTATGCCCAGATCAATAGTAATTTTGCTGCTGGTTAAATGTCTCCCTGTGCATATATAAAGGCATTACCTAGAAAAGGTTAGCATTTGTATGGATTATTGTTCAATTAATTAGCATTATTTTAAGTACAACGTGTATGCAATGAAACATGTATAAAATGTAATATATGAATGTCAGAAATGTAAACAACATTTATCTCTGGCCATTATACGGTGCAAGAAGGCAAAACGGTCTAAAAATAATTCTAATTCTGCTTCATGCATATAAATTCAAAGTTATGAGCCACAGCCAGATGTTTCTGGTTTGAGCTCCATTTTCTTCAAAATATTATTTTAATTTAGGTTCTGCTAAACTGTTATCATTTTTTCTTCAACTATCTGACACTGCATTATCTGCATTATTAACTATTAGTTTAAGCTTGAATTTCATGTATTTTCCTCACACATCTAAAAAAATACAGTAACATACTTTATTGCTCTGTAAATGTGAAACTGGCAAATAGAATTATAAAAAAGTTATAATAGGAATTCAGGAGGAAGGGTAGATCTTAATCTTACACACTTCCAGTCATCTGCGTGCAGTATACAGTATACTGTAAGTCTCTAACCTGGCGATTGCTATACTACATCTCTCTCATAACCCTCCCACTACACCATCTACACCCCTGCAGCAGCTCCCTGGCTAAATTGTCGCAAAAAGGAGGAGAGGTCAGGGCAGCTTCATCCTTATATCTCTTAGCAAGATGAGGTAAGCCAAATATACTCTGCATGTTCTGTCTCTCTGGCACTTATTAGGATTTAACTAAACTACTGAAGCAACTGTTGGCAGTGTTAACCAGGGCAGACAAGAATCCAACAACAATAGTCTCCCCCACTTTGACATTGACAAAGTTTTCCAATGTGGCTTAACCTTTGAGCCCTTGTTAATTTTTGCACACAATGTTAAATAAATGTTTTCTTTAAATTTGGAATTGCCACTTATGTTCTGTTTCATTCCTCCCTATTTTTGAATCACAACTTGGAAAGCTGGAGCTCATGAAATGTACTGAACACTAAAAGCCCTGTTGTGCATGGGAGTAATAATAAGGCTTGTGGACACACACCTCTGACATACCCACTTACCTCCATTCCTCATGTCAAGAGGAGAAGACTGAGACCTGACTGGAGGAGCAGCGCAACACTCACTGAAGCCACTGCAAGCTTATAGTAGGTTATCAGAATTACAAGTAAGGGTTTATTCCATGCTGTAAATAGAAGAAAAGAAACACAGTTTCAGCTGTGGAGCCTTCTTCGATTATCAGAATTATTTGAGAAATGCTTGTCTATCAATATCAATATCAGTTTGAGGTTTTAGAGTAGGTCATTCTAATTTATCAATACATTTTGCAGTACTTTGTGTGATCGTCGCGGTTCCGCTCGGTGTCGCGCCCCCCGCCACCTGTTCCGTCCCTCAGCACCTGGGGCGCGAACCGGGGTCTCCAGTGTAACACAACAGGGCACCAACCGCGTGAACTAAAGGAGACCTCCCTCAGCCCAGGCAGCTGAGGTCCCTGCTAAGTGCAGTGAGGACGCTGACATCACCATATCCGAACTAGCTCCGCTACATTTGACATGAAGTAAATAAAGTATATATTCCTTGTGCTTTCTAATATATTAAAGATTTGTAGACCATTCAAAGAAATAATTAAACAATTGGCCATTTAATTCAAATTTAATTCATTTGAATCAAACAAATCTTTTGTGGTGTATAAAAATCAACTGAGAAACTATATATTTATGAATTAGATTTAAATGAATTAGATTTAATGAAATAGTTACAGTCTTATGTAGCAACTAAACAGGTATCATATAGGCTACAAAAAGTCTAATTCAAAAGAAGCAGTGTGGAGCTTAAAAACATATCTGCCAGTATATTTGATTCTGAGGAGGTGATGTTTTTGATAAAATCATAAATTGCTATTTTATTGCTAATTTTATTTTTGAACTAAAAACAATCCTGTAAAAACAAATTCACAAACTTGTAACTATAAATTACTCAGAATGATTCATCTAGTTGATTTTATATACAGTAAGTGTTCAATTGTTTGGATAAAATTGAGCTGTATCAGCAACTTTACTAAATGAATCTCACAGGTTTGTTAGTCTATAATTGACATTGCCTATTTGCATCAACTGCCTGGGCAGCTTCCAGACTCATTCAGAACAGAAATCAAATCAGAACAGAACTGGTATTACTTGAGTTCATTAAGATGAACTCATTTGTTTCTACTAAGGGACACTCAAGACAGTGGTAGCACCCAGGGATTGGAGATCGTGTAGTCCCATTCATAAAGAGTGTGACAAAATTGAAGCAATTAACTACTGTACATACATACAAGTCTGACTATTACACATAAGGTTATGGAAAATCCCTAGAAGTAAACAAGATCTGTATAAAAATCATATGGTAGGAAATTGTCAACATGTATTTAGAAAAGGAAGGTATTGCCTAACCAAATTGTTAGAACTCTTTGAACAAGTATTAACAGTAATATATACAGTACTTACTGTACAGAGCTTATGATATGGTGTATTTTGGCTTCAGAAAGGCTTTTGATAAAGTTCCTCATAGAAGACTGATTCTCAATTTCAGGATGATAGGCTTTTTTTGAAATGTGAACAGTTGTATTAAGAACTGGTTAATAGAAAACAGACTACAGATAAGGAGCTAATATTTAAATATGGGTTTAGTAATTAGTGGAGTACCACAGGGATATGTACTAGGACTACTCTTTTTATTAATATCTAGATTTTGGTATAGTTAACTAACTGGTCAAGTTTGCAGATGATACCAAATTAGGAGGATAAGCAAACTGTAGAAGCAGCAAATGAAAGTCAAAAACATTGCAGAGAGTATGAGGGCACCATATCCAAGTATTCAAGATCCTCAAAGGCATTGACAAAAACAACTCAGTGGACATCTTCAGAATACAGTGAAACATCAACCGCAGGACACAGGTAAAAAACACATGGAAATGCCATGGTTATGTTGAAGCCAGTACTCCGGGTTCTAGGGCTGGATGAGCTCCTGTGATCAATTACAGTAACTACTAACTAAGAAACAGGCCAGATGGTACAGGTGATCTCCTCTCATAATGTTTCTTACTGTATAAAAGGACAAATCCCTGTTTTTAATCTTTCTAAACATATAAGGTAAAAAGTAAAATAATTACTACTGTATATGCGGTTTACTCTTGTATATTTTTGTTTTTTAATAAACCTTTAAAAAAGACAAAGAGGTCCAAAGTGTCATAACTTACGGCAACTTGGATTAATCATAAGTGATATTTGATTCCTTGTGCAACATACCAGGGGTTGGTGTGTCATAACAGGACCTGCAAAAGAGGCAGGCAAGGGAAAACAAGCACACAAATGCAGCCATAATCTACAAAGCAACTGTGCTCTTATTTATGGAATGGGGAAAATGAACACAAGCCAAAAGCCGAAGCCCCTTTCTGAACTGCTAATAGACTTCTTCAGTCCCTCTCTAAACACAGCTGTGCAGCTAAGCTGTTTAGGAAACCGATAAGCAACTCTCAAATATAAGTCTTGCTAAAACTTTCAAACTAAAAACTCAGATTTCCAAAGTTCTCCATTTTCTTGGTCAATTGCTTTTCACATTCTTATTACCTCTGGTGAGTCTGTACCCAGAGGATTTGTGCCCCCCCCCCATAGACAGTAGATCAAAACCAGTCATCTTCTCACAACTGGTCTGGTGACTGAGGGCAGCAGCTCATTCCCCACAGCACTGTTAGAAATGCAGTTCAGATCATCTTCATTTTCCCTGAACCTTCTATCCTCTTGTACTTGTGTAGCGATGTGGGGGTTTTTATTTTACTGAAACACTTAGAAGTAGGAGTACCTTGATGACAAAGGTAGTCCTTTTCGGTATTACAAAACGTTGCATTTCCTCTCTTCTCTTCTCAGCTGAATATACTGTATTTACAAAGATTTGTATATTTGTAAGTCTTCATAAGCACTTTGCCTGAAGTTTTTTTTTCTTTCGTATGCTGAACTCAGCTATAAGTATGGATTCACAATATAGACCAAGAGATTTCCTTGCCATACCATTTTATACTCATGCACAAAGAATAAAAAAATCAACTAATAATTAACCCAGTGCAAACTTTAGCTGGTCATCTTCTAGTCACATTGCTTCTGGGAATTGTAGTTTTTGTAGCATGTGAAGAATTCCTGACCAGGTTAAATGGAGTATACATTTCCTATCGGTTTGGCCTGAAATATATCTTATTAACCAGCCTTATATGGCATTACATAGATAATATACTCCAGAACTCTGAAATAACTGAGGTTGCTTCCTCTATGTAACAAAACATAGAAGAATAGTCACTATGAATTTTTGCTGTACTTTGGTTTCATCTTTGAGGAATACAGTAAGTGAATGTGCTACAGAAATAAAGAATGAGAGTAACTGATTTTTACAATGTACAATGGATTTGTTGTCCCTGTTTAAACGCCATTTCCTTTGTAAAATTTACAGAACAAGGCTTTAAAATTGGTTGCAATACTCTTTTGTTGCATTTTAATGCTTGTTTGTATACTTATGTATTGTTTCCACATTGAACATTGTATGATTGAGATCTCTGAGACAGATGAATTGACATAATTAACTTTCTTGTTGATCAAAAGCACACTTTTAAAGGCTGAATTTCAGAGACTCATGCCAACTTGATATGTTTACTAATTAATTTCTATATCATCTTGATGAAGAAGAAAATAATCCAGATAAGATTCTAGCACTAACATACAATGTACAAAAATATGTGAAAATAAAAAGAAAACACATTTGAATACATATTTTAGAGCTAGTCATAAAAATTATTTAAACCTCAATGTGTAAACATGGCCTAGGCTAGTACATGACAAAAAACCTGTGCAGTGCACACAAACATTGATGAGATATTAATGTCAGAAAAGACAACATGACCTTTTAATAATGTGTATGAACACAGCTGTACTCCTAAGCTTAAGCATCCTGCTAAATTTAATGTTATGTAACCTGAATGCAATGCCACCCTGTAACCTTTTAAACTAATATTTCTGAAGATTAAAAAAGTAAATACAGACAGACTGTACTACATGTATTTCCTTTATATACCATTCATAAGAATCAATTGAGAACATCACCTACTGCACTATTTCTTGTAAAATGTTTGATAAGAATTTGGATTTCATGAGACATTTAATTGAATAAATGTACAATAATATGACAATGATGGACAATTTAAAATTTAAGTTAGATTAAAATGTTGGTTAAACGTATGTTATGTTAAAATGATTGGCAAGTTAGATAAAAGTGAGTTCTAGAGCAATAATTATTTTTAAAATGTTACTGTACAGTACATGTACAGTAATGTACAGTATTATGATAGCTACAATGTGTACAAATGAAACATGCACTTAAATTATGTCCCTAACCCTGCTCTATTTAGTTTAATTCTTATGGGAATTCTCTCCACTTTAAGTGACAAAGAAAGTTTTTGCTCTTATGGTCCCTAACACCAATTCTCCCCTGTATTTGTTGCATTTTTCTTAATCCTGATTTATATTAGCCCCCCCCCCAAATAAATGAGTGGTGTTCAAGGCAACTAATTTCTATAGCAAAAACTCTATCAGGATTTCTTGGTTTTATTTTTAGGTAATCACCCTAAATCTCAATAAACTTACAATATCTTATTTGTCCTTCAGAGTAGCAATTCTCCAGAGAAAAAGGAAGACACTCCATTGATTGCTCCTTTATCTCTTATCAGCAGAAAGTAAGGAATCATCATCTTGCTACCGGGTATCACATAGCACAAGTGTCAGCTAGCTGATTGTGGTTTTCTTCAGCATGCAATAGTCATACCTGCTGAGACTGTGGTATTGTCACGATCGTTACTCCTCCTCTTAAGGGCGCTCCAGCCCTTCCTCATTCTGTCCCATTCCCCACACCTGTTCCTTATTCCAGCCCCTCTTTAGTTCCACCTTTAAAGCCAGACGCAGGCCTTTGCCTGAGGCTTCTGATTGATTTCCGCATCGTGAGAGCCCGGGGTCCTGCCGCGTCTGGCTCCGTTATGGTTTTAGTTTCCTGTTCCTGATTCCCTGCCCCGCCGGTCCCGACCCGGTTCTGGTTTTAACTTCGGATGGATCCCCTGGTCTTGGACTAAACCTCCCGTCTTGGATTCCCCTTCTGGATTTACCCTTGGATTGTTCGCCCTGGATTCACTCCCCCTGGACACCTGCACTCCTCGGACATGCCCCCTGTCTCCTGACCCTTCTCCTGCATGACTATTTTCCCAATTGTATCCTCACATTCCGGATCGTGTTGTCCGCATAGGGCTCGGAAAGAACTGCTCGTGACAGGCATGGGGTAATGATACTGGATGCTGTATAGAATTACCCATCTAGCGATTATCTTTCAAGCTCGTGTTTTGGTTTCCATCTGGCAGAAACGTTTTAAATATTCAGGTGTTTATGGATATTGGGTTTGGTTTGAAACTTCCTAATTAAAATCCACTCTTTAATTAACTTTGCTATTGATTTTCACAATGAGTTATCACCAAATCTAAGGTACAGCCTAACCTGAATTTGTCAGTTGATTCCCTACCATTTTCAAACTCACTTGTCCGTTGCTGAGAATGAGGAGCAACTTTATTTGTTGTGTATTCTTCTTTCTACATATACTGGGTGGCTGCAAGTTGCTCACACTTTACATCCCTTTCCATCATTCAGCTTCTGAAAAGGACAGAGCTGCATTAGTCATCTACTGACAGTAATGTGATTGTGAAATTAGGCATGTAAGGTTTTCACACAATGCATCCCATTCCAAATGCTCAGAATAATTTGAGTATGAGCTAAAAATATAACACTCCACTGAGTGTTTTTTGTGTTATTAAAGCTAGGTAAAGCTTGCAGAGCATGATCTGTGATCTGTCATTATCATTACTGCAAACAAGAAACCAACAAATAATGTCATAACTACAGGTCTCTGCATTTCACTAATATGTCACTATGCAATATAGCAATGTGCTATCTCTACTGCATTCATGACTATCATTTTGAGAGGTAAATACCTGTACTCAATGTCTTCAAGAGATGGAGTCCAACAACACATGGAAGAGCCTCCTTATCTTGCTTCTCAATAGACTTTTATGCAACACAGGCATTATTAAACCACTCCCTGTGCCATCTTCATTTTCTCATATGTGCTTTATTATAGTGTTTTCTATACCCTTATAATAAAATTGATTATTATTTTTAATAATAAGTAATTTAATATCTAAATCACAGTGCACACAGATGACCAACATCAATTTCAAGTTGATGTCCAGTTACCTTCCATCACACTGTGGACTGAGTGCAAAGAGGATGTTAAGACTTCTCTTAGGTTCATTTGGAATGTTATGGATGTATGGTTTAAGTACCAGTAAATCAATGCCCATAACTGTGCAGCTGCGAAGGGAAAAAGTCATTATCTGGAATATATTGTTGATGCAGCAGCTATGACTGACTTGACTGGGCTGTCAATATACACAGACCTTTCATGGAACCTTTCAAGTGATACACAGTTAAAGATGTATGGAAGAATACCTAGAGTACAGTATGTGTAATTTTATAGTTAACATAGGGTAGATGTGTTGATAAAAGATTGGAATATTACGTATTTAATGGGTTTTATAAGTTATAATGTGTATAGTTTATTCTGATTCTTTGTTTTATAAATGTATGTATCAGAATTAGTCGTATATTCTTACAGCAGTATGGCAAAATTGTACATATGCATGCATAGCATGAGATTTAAAGAAAATAATTAACATGCATGTCCTACTGTAAATTTTATTTTTCTTATTAATAGCTCTTTGATCATTGGGACCATACTTATTAATCATTATCTAATTAATGTCCAAGGAATTTTAATTTTATTCATAAGGCTTACCCATTTTATCTGAATCAATGATTAATTAAAAACTTAAGTAATACTTAGACTCTCAATGATGCAATATATACACATCTGTACTTGAAGA